>NC_046648.1:25096738-25173327 GCF_900324485.2 Mastacembelus armatus
GGTGGCACAGAAATCTGAGTCGACATTTGAGCAGTGCACAGGGACACAGGGGGTTCCAAGTTCAACATCTGTCAGAGCAAAACAACAGAAGCGAAACCAAGTCAAAGCATCAAAGGGCCGATCACCGGGGTCACTGGGAACTGATCTGATTCCATGTTTGACTTCTCTGCAGAAAAACCCCATGTGTGTCTAAGTGGTCATGTGTAAGCTGAGTGTAAGCAGATCTCTGTGTGAACCTCAGAAACAAAGTCCTGCTGTGTGAAAGCTGTGGCTGCATAATGTTCCAAAGAAAAGTGGTTTTTCCTCAGAACACACAGTTTTCTTGTTAATGCTCTGTCTCCAGTGGGAGATCAGCATTCAGCTGACACTTTCAAGTCTGCGTTAATGAATCATGAATCATAGTTTGCATCTTATGAGAACTTTCCTCAGTTTGTCCAGATGTTCGACTCCAGGAAGAGTCCTGCCGATTCCACTGTGACTGAGGCCACTGTGCTCCTGGGAACACTCAGAGCTTTAGACCTGGTTTTATCCCCTAGTCCTCATCTAGGTCTCAGCACAGCCTGATCACAGAGTCTACAGAGAGTTCCTGGACTTCAGGTCCTGGTTTCTGTCCTGACCTGCAGTGTGAACTGAGGGACCTTATACACACAGGTGTGTGTCTTTGTAAACTCTGTCCGATCAGATCGGGCTGTCCCAGGTGGACTCCAGTCTGGTTGTGGAGACATGTGAGGAGAATGACTGTGGTGATGTATTTTTTATTTATTTATAGGAGGATCAAAGTTCATGTGTCCCTGTGCCTGCACGTCTGTGTCACTACATGTTAATGTGGATGAAACCTCAGAGGAGCCGCCTGCGGGTCACAGCTCTGAGCTGTGGTCACAAACAGGATTCATGAGAACTGCACCAGCAGTCACCCCCACCCATCCTGCCTCTGCCCCCCAGCCACCACTTCATATGGAACCAAACCTGTGAGTCCACGTGGACGTCTAACAACAGGTTGGCAAGACGGACTCCAGTTTGTTCACTCTGTGACGTCCCTGCAGCCCAGAGGTCTAAACACTTACCACCTTTTTTAGAATTAGATGTAATGTAACTGACCTGTGACAGCAGCTTCTTGAGGAGCTGAGCGATGGCCGGGTCCTCGGGGGTGGGGCATTCTGGGATCGATCCCGCTCTCTTCTTCTGGCGCAGCAGCAGGTGTCTGAAGAGGCTGGCGATGTCTTTGGAGCGCAGAGCGTAGTCGAAGATGGAGCGGCTCACCGGCTCCTTCAGAACACTCAGCAGGACCAGCTCCTTATCGATCTGAGGACAGAGGGACGGAGAGTCGAGGGTGAGGACGAGGAGGGTGTGAAAGGATCCAGGTTTGATGACGATGAAGGTCGGACACGATGAAGTGTGGACTCACCTGGATGATGGGCTGAGTGATGAAGGGGTTGAGGTGGGGCATCAGTTTGCAGTAGACGTCGGCCACGTTGAGGTGCTGTGCAACAACCGTGATGAAGCCCACCGCCCCGTACCGGATCCACAGGTTGGGGTGACACAGGAACGGAGCTACGGCAAGAAGGAAAGGACAAATCGGTTGGTGTGAAAACATACTTTCATACAAGCAGCACTGTGTGTGTGTGTCTAGTTCCAGCTAAGTGAGGTGCTGTCTATCTGTGGAGGACTAGACTCACGGACTGATCTTACCGATATCACTGACGAACTCATAGATGTGAGGTTTCTGCAGCAGGCCCAGGTGACACATGCAGGTCAGAGAATTCAGAGCTTTAACGATGACAAACTCCTCAGTGTCACTCAGGCCCTGCTGCAGGAGAGGCTTCAGGATGGAGGAGCTCTGCCAGCCCACGTACGCCGCCACACCTTCAACACAGGGACACGGAGACATTCACCAACATGACAAGCTTTAGTTACTGTAACTGTCTCATCCTTCAGGAAACCAGAGGACGAGTCACAGGAAGCGGCTGTTCGTACCCACGATGCTGTCGAAGAACGCTCCTCGCAGGTGCCAGTCGTTCTTGTCGTTGAGGAACGTGATCATGTGGGACAGCAGGACGTCATTGGCCTTCTGTCGACCGAAGAAGACGCAGAGACGCGTGATGCCGTTCTCCATCAGGGACTGTTTGACGATGTTCTCCGAGTCGCTCAGCAGCGTCACCACCTTCTGCTGCACCATCTCATGCAGCGCCTGCAGCTCTGAACATTACACACGACGAGTTTACACACAGACACTTCCGAAACCAGCTCGACCAGCATGCGCAACTTTCTGTACCTGAGTCGTAGTTTTCGTTGGGGTGAAGTGTTTCCTCTGCGTCCTCTCCGTTCAGGTCCTGCTCCATGTTCAAGTTGTTCTCCTGAACCAGCTCCAGGAAACGCAGTGCGCTCTCAGCCAGGTGGGCTATGTTCTCTGAACAAAACACAGACAACCTGTTCCAGTTCAATCAGCTCTGAGCTCTGGACACAGAGACCCTGATGACAGGTGCCTTCCACTTGATTTATGCTTATTGCCTCTAAATGGAAATGGCTTTGAATCTGTTATTTTCAGCGTCTTTCAGTCACTGACCTGCGTACGCCAGCCTGACGATGGTGGCGTCGTCCTGGGCCAGGTGGGCGATGCCCGGCAGAATGTACTCCGGGTAGATGTTGACGTCGTTCCTCGGCACCTCCTTCACCAGCGCCAGCACTTTGGTCAGAGTGCGCACGGCCTGAGCGCGCACACGAGGCACTGAGTCGTTGCAGAAGTGCAGCAGGTAGGGCGTGATGCGGTCCAGCAGGATGTCGA
Source organism: Mastacembelus armatus (assembly GCF_900324485.2). Taxonomy (NCBI): domain Eukaryota; kingdom Metazoa; phylum Chordata; class Actinopteri; order Synbranchiformes; family Mastacembelidae; genus Mastacembelus; species Mastacembelus armatus. Next base: position 25,099,521 of record NC_046648.1, read on the forward strand.
CGCTGAGCCGCGGAGCCAGGTGGAGGATGAGCTCCAAGGCCGCCAGCTTAGAGTCACAGGAGTGCAGCGTCTGCAGGCAGGAGGTGATGACGGACACCAGGACGATCAGGCCCTGCTCCTCCCGGGAGCTCAGCACGCTCTCACTGCTGTCCTGGGATGAAGAGGAGGAGGAGGAGCCTGGACAGGAAACAGCTTTGTTATGAAAACAGGAAGGGTTGTCACCGTGTAACTATCTGCAGGATCTCAGGTAGCCTTTCGCTCACCTCCTCGCAGGTTGTGCAGGATGTTGTCGAGGTCTTTGCGGATGACCAGCACTCGCTCATCAGCAGACTGGAAGGTCTCTTTGGCAAACTGGGCCATGTACGGCTGCAGGAAGGTGTAGAAGATGTCGGGGAAGGCTTTCCCTCTCTGCTGCTTCAGATACTCCTCCGCTGTCAGACGCTTCTCTGGCTCCCGCTGCACCATCTGAGCAACCTGACAGAGACAGCCCACGTTACAGCCCCAGCACAGCCACGCTGCTCACAGCAGGAGATATGTGAGTATTAGTTTAACACGTAACTTCTGCTGATGAGCCGTGACCCCAGACGCGAGACAATGACAGAGTCGGCATTTACAGTCCATTTATACCAAGATACTGCGAAAACCTATAACCCCCAGGAAGCATTACCAGGTCCCGGATGCTCCGGTCCTCAATCTTCATGAGGACCTGCTCTGTCTGAAAGTGTCCCTTACGATACGCCAGCAGCTGGGACAGATCGAAGAGCGGGACGCCCTCAGTGAACAGCTCCGCTATCACACAGCCTGAAGCACAGAGACACAGTCAAAGACAGACAGACTCTAAAATACAACATCGTGACTACCAGCGACCTGCCAGAGGGTTTTATTGCATCTGTGGAGCAGGTTCACGTTGTGTTCAGCAGTAAAACGTGGCGTCTGTCTGAGGATCATGAGTACAGCTGTGGTTATGTGCACGTCTACCTGCGGAGAAGATGTCCATGGCCTGTTTGAGCTCCCCCCTGCTCCTCTGGTTGTTGTTCGTCAGGTCCACCAGTGGCGTGTTCTGGTCGCTCTCTGTGGTAAACATGCTTCCATCCACAAACCTCTCGGGTGCGATGTAGCACGTCCTCCGTCTGGACGTGTCGAAGAAGTAGTTGAAGTCGGCGGGGTTGTCCTCCGGCAGGTACGTGGGTTTGAAGCTGGCGAAGTCAGTGAGCAGCACCCAGTTCCAGCTGGTCACCATCACGTTCTCCGTCTTGATGTCTCCGTGGCGGACGCCGGCTTTGTGCGCCTGGTCCACGGCGTTGAGGATCTGGAAGGCCAACCAGCGCTTCTCCACGTTGTTGAGGAAGGGCCTGGTGCTGATGCGGTCGTACAGGTTGTCACGGACATATTGGCGGAACAAGATGGCGGCTTTCTCCGTCTGGGAGGTTTTCTGGAAGGGTAGGCAGTTCTGGCAGGAATGCAGCCGGATCTTCAGTTCCTCCAGCTCCTGCTTGTAAGTGGTCAGAGGCAGCGAGGGGTCCTGGATGGCAAAGACTTTGACCACCACCAGCCCCTCACGGTGTTTGGCCCGGGCCACCTTGAAGAAGCGAGTGCTGCCCAGACTCTTGTCGTACTCATGGTCGAGGATGTCTGAGAAGTAACTGTCCACGGAGAGGATCTGAGAGGGGGCGATCCCCGCAAGCTGGTTCCCCATCACACCTCAACACACATCTGTGGACAAAAGACCAGTTTGAGCTCGAAGCACCAAAAAGAAAATGACTCTCAACCATTCACTTCAGGACTGGGACCCAAGTCTTAAACTGGGCTGTTAAGCTGAGCTGGACCTGGTCTGAGTCAAAGTCCTGAATCAAAAGGTCCCTGACGGTGTTAAAGGTCACTCCTGGTTCTGAAAAACCTGCTGACTCTGGCCTCTTCTTCTCTTGTCCTTACCCATCATGCATCTGACTCACTATTAGCCTGTCTTCTCTCAAGAGTATTAACACAACATTTAATGTTTGTTTCTCACGACACTGTGTATTTACTGCTGCCCAACATCTGGATGTGACTAACATCTGGATAAAACAGATGAGTCCACCTGAGTTAACGCAGTCACATGACTACATGCTACAAACAATGTAAGCTAACTCTCGTTAGCTGCCTAAAATGAGCCCTTTCCGTTAAAATGTCAAACCACCGGACAGACTTTATAAACGTGACGTTACCCGTGTTCTCAGCAGGATAACGACCAGTCACCGTCGCTCCGGTTGAACGGCTGCTAACGATGACCGACTTCACACACGAACCGTTTTCATGTGGTTCCTCGGTCTGTTGGCTACAACCACCGGCCGCACGTCATCCTCTGCGGGCCTCGGGGAACCGGCGGTAACCGTGAATAACGACGTAAACAAAACTAACGGCAGAAACACGTAGCTAAAGCTAAAGCTAACCGATTAGCTGAGTCCAGCTGTTGTTATGGATCCAGGTCGGAGCGGAAACAGCTCAGGAGACAGCGCCTCCTGCTGGTGGTGGTGCAAAGATCGTCTATAAGGGTGATGAGGCACTCTAGTTCAAGTCTAGTTCTGAGGTACTAGTACTTTACCTGAGTATTTCCATGTTGTCCTACCTCATCCTTGGACTTTTTCCTGCTCTACATTTATCTGATAACTTTAGTTTCTTTTCAGAATCAGATGGATCCAACAAAATACAGACTGATCATTAAACTTTATTGATCCCTGGGGGGAAATTCACAAGATACCCAGCGGTATATAAAGTACTTCAAATTAGAAGTATATAAGGTAGTTAACGTCAGATACCCAGCGGTATATAAAGTACTTCAAATTAGAAGTATATAAGGTAGTTAACGTCAGCTACCCAGCGGTATATAAAGTACTTCAAATTAGAAGTATATAAGGTAGTTAACATCAGCTACCCAGCAGTATATAAAGTACTTCAAATTAGAAGTATATAAGTTAGTGAACGTCAGCTACCCAGCAGTATATAAAGTACTTCAAATTAGAAGTATATAAGGTAGTTAACTTCAGCTACCCAGCAGTATGGAAAGTACTTCAAATTAGAAGTATATAAGGTAGTTAACGTCAGCTACCCAGCGGTATATAAAGTACTTCAAATTAGAAGTATATAAGGTAGTTAACGTCAGCTACCCAGCGGTATATAAAGTACTTCAAATTAGAAGTATATAAGGTAGTTAACATCAGCTACCCAGCGGTATATAAAGTACTTCAAATTAGAAGTATATAAGGTAGTTAACGTCAGCTACCCAGCGGTATATAAAGTACTTCAAATTAGAAGTATATAAGGTAGTTAACTTCAGCTACCCAGCAGTATGGAAAGTACTTCAAATTAGAAGTATATAAGGTAGTTAACGTCACCTACCCAGCGGTATATAAAGTACTTCAAATTAGAAGTATATAAAGTAGTTAACGTCAGCTACCCAGCGGTATATAAAGTACTTCAAATTAGAAGTATATAAGGTAGTTAACGTCAGCTACCCAGCGGTATATAAAGTACTTCAAATTAGAAGTATATAAGGTAGTTAACGTCAGCTACCCAGCGGTATATAAAGTACTTCAAATTAGAAGTATATAAGGTAGTTAACGTCAGCTACCCAGCGGTATATAAAGTACTTCAAATTAGAAGTATATAAGGTAGTTAACATCAGCTACCCAGCAGTATAATAATAAAGACAAATCTAAATAAGGTTGAATTTTTCCATCAAAACAGAAACTATAAGGCTGAAAACAGTAAAAACCCTCATCAACACATCTGACAGTTATTTCCTTTGATAATCCAAGTTTGCTGTGTATAAGATTAAATTATGAAAAATGTGTGGAGAAATAATGACAGGGGTTGTAGCTTTCAGTTTGAACACTACTGATATTTTGTTTTTGGACTACAGTCCTTCTCTGACTCTGCATCTCTCAGTCTATTTTAATTAGACAGCTTCAAATGATGTGACACTTCAAATCTGCAGCATCATCAGCGAAAAAAGACATTTTTAATATATTTATGTTAAAGCAAAACTGAAATGGAAGCAAAGCTGAAGCCAAAGAGCAAAGCCAGATAAAAACACACATTTTAGAAAAACATTTAGTAGATGCAAAACAACAATTTTGAAAGGCATTCTAAAAATTATACTAAAATCTATTAACATTGTATTAATTTTACATTGAATTTAAGTATGATGATCACATTTGATAGAAAGTAACTGATAAATATAAGAGTCACGGACCCCTAAACCTAAACCTTTTTTTAATGAAATATTAATCTTGGCCTGGTTTTTACAAAGAGAAACTGAGTGAGTGATCTCAATTACGTACGATCTTCGTTTAGAGCAAACGGAACTTTGGAGCCACCAGCGTCATGACGCTCCGTTAAGCGTCCCGAGACGTAACAGGAAGTTAGACAGTTTGACTTTCTCATGAAAGCTCAGAAATGTCGTTTTTCGACTCGTAAAAACAAAAAAGGTAAAAAGGTGTATAAGCTAATATTTAAAGTCCTGGCAACATATTAATAAATTATAACTTTAAATATTGCTCTGGGTTATAATATCAATAAACACACGCTCTGTGAAACTGCAAATATTCAAAGAATGTGGAAAACACGGAGATAACTAATCTCTAGACACAGACATGTAAAAGCCAGACTTTAGTCCTGACAACAAGACCAGTCGGTTCTGTTATTTGTCATGTTGAGTGTTGAGCTTTCATTGTTTTTTGTCTTTCTGTCGTGTTTTTATAACCAGTTATAGTAATAGTTCCTTTGTAGTAATGTAGTGTCTCTGTGTCTGTGGTCGTTTGGCTCAGTTTGTCTTTTTGTAGTAGTTTTGTTTGTCTTAGCAGATGTTTTGCGTCACTTTTTACATGTTTACATAAGCATTGCGCTGCTTGCACGAACCTGTTTACACGAACCTGTTTACATTCCTGTTTACATGAGACATTTGCACAATAACGAAGCTACTGGTCTGTTCTCTCTGGTCCAATATGGGTCCTAGATTTGTCTAGTCTTGTATATAGGACTTTATACTAATTTCTTATTTATATAGTACCTATTATTTTAAATCTTCTTATTTTGTGTTTTCTTTATTATTATTATTACTGCGGGTGCTTTTTACCGGGACCTCAGCAACCAGTTTCCTTCTATTCCTGAATGCAAATACTGACTGGGATGACAATAAACTCCTTTGAATCCTCTGAACTTTTCGGTCATTTTGCATGTTTTGTTTTTACGTGTTTTGTGTCTGTTCAGAGTCACTTGCGTCTGTTTTTAATTTTACACCTCTTTGTAATCAGTTTGTATTCCTTTGTGGCCGTTTTGTGTGTTTTGTGAGGACGTTGCTTGATTCATCTGTGTGTGTGTGTGTGATTTCCGTCTCTTCAGGTGAGTCTCTCACCTGTAAAAACAAAAATCAACAGAGACAACGATTTTGAAAGGACCCAACATTTCCGGGGTTTTCGGGTCTTTTACTTTGAAGTGGTTTCCGGAAGTTCCGCCCGGGCTACAGTGTTCGGGCTGACATGGTGGACGCGGTTCGTACAGAGCAGATCGTTGCGACGGATTCACGGAAGATGCTGAAGAAACGGGAGCTGCTGGTACGTTTCCTGAGTCTTACATGCCCCCTTTTCCTGGCGACCCGTCACAGCAGAACCCGCCTCGCTGCTCGCGAAACAACCGCGTTTCTATCACCGGCGGCTCCGGCGTTAGAGACCCGGTCAGGGAGCTTGTCAGCCGGTGTGTTTGTGTAGTTTCCTCCCGGAGAGGAGGTCGGTTCTCGGCTGTTAGCCCGCTGCTGTCACCGGGGGAAGCTAGCGTTAGCGACTGACATGGCGGTGGCCAGCGGGACTTGGTGAACTAACATCCGGCGTCTGGCTCCTCCGGCGCCCGGAGCCGGTAGCTAGCCGCAGGTAGCTGCTAGCGGGCTAACGGAGGCATAGACGTCCTGAAGGTGTGAGATGCTGCAGGTGTTCAGGCACAGGTGAGGTCCCGTTAATAGGGTGTCGTAACAGGTAAAATGGTCATAGAATAAACCAGAGGACCAGTAAGACCAGTTGGTTCTTCCATTTAAGCCACTGGTGCCAGGTGGTTTTTAAACGGCTTCAATAAATGTTTTATTTCTACACTTTAATTTACAAACGCAAAGTTTCCACCGACATCACTGTTTGACTTTATTCCACGTGTTAATCCAAACTAAATAAATCCAATAGTCCGTCAGCGCTAAAGGACGGGGAAGATTCGGTCCAGTTGTTTGCAGGCAGCCACCAGAACCAGTGAGCCCAGATGGCTAAAAACCGGGACCACCTGGGTCACTTCCTCTTCAGTTTGACTTCAGCAAAACTGGAAAAGTCTGAGCAAAAGTTAGTTTTTCCAAACTGGTTCTGTTCTGCTCAGACCTGCAAGAACATGGAACAGGTTTGGACTATGTCCTGTTGTAGTACGTCGTTTCTTACTGGTGGTGTCCACAATTACCAGTTGGCCTGACTGGTTTCCTAATTACTCTGTGGCTTCGTTATTGTTACAGAAGAGCAGCAGGCTGAGAACATTTGCTGCTTCTCTCTCTCTCAGATTCATTTTCTGTCAGACGCAGAATAAAGTAACTGGTTGGTCTCAGACATGGTCTGACAAACGGTCGGTGTCGATAATGAATCAATCATGTCAGTGAAGAGAGGAGGAGTGTGAACAGACGTGTCTGTGATGTGGTGACAGGATGTAAACTAACCTGTCATCGAGATGCTTTCACTTTGCCTTTAAGTCTGATTGAGAAACGCTGCCTGGAGATCTGTTCCTGCTGAAGAGTCTTTGGTTTGTAGAGTGAGTCACAGTTTCAGTCACGTTGTCAGACTGTAGTCCTGAATATCTCGACACCGTCTGAACAGTGTGTGACCCCACGGGGTCACGTTCAGGTCGGACAGAGTCTGTTTCATGTAGAGCGAAGACCAGACCAGACCAGACCCAGAGTTTGGTGTTGCTGTTCATTAGACGCCTGTGGGAGCGTTCTGATAATTAAATAATAGTTTTAGTCATGTTTCTAAGAATATTTGTAGGTTACAGCTTCTCACATGACGGTCTGGTACGTTTCTGTGTCAAAGCATCAGGTTTTGGTCTTGTGGCCAAATAAACAGAAAACTTAGACGCATCATGTTGAGTGTTTGCAAACTGCTGCCAGGTAACGGAGCGGAGCGCTGAGGGAGCCACGAGTGAGAGAGGTTTGTCTCAGACCACGGTCTCTCTGGGCCGGTGGAGCGAGACACTTGTCTCTGCTGCTGATGTGGAATCAGTGGGGGGGGTATTGTCGAAGGGTGTGTGAGCTTTCATTCCTCCTGAAACTGGCTTCTCTTCACGCTATAGGAAAACCAGTCTGTCGTCTAATTCTTTGCAAGTGAACTATGGAGAAAATGCAACATTTGAAACGCATGGCTGGTGAAACTCCCTTTTTAGTTAAAACAACGGCTCAGCCTCAGTCGTTCCTGGAAACCGGTAAGGTGATCTCTGGCCGATGGCGTGAGTTCAGGCTGAGCTGAGTTAGGTCGTTGTTCAGAGACTGAGAGCCGGGGCTGAGTCCGGACCTTCTGACCCCAGACTGTGCATTGTTTCCACTGTAAATGTCAAATCTTTTGGACTGAACCTGACTCATCATCTTTTCCCTTTGGGGACTGTTGTGGGAACAAGTTACTGTGCAGGAAGTGGTGAGTGTACCTTTGTCATCGTTCTTACAGTCCTGTACAACAGATAATACACGTTAATTAAAAAGGTAAAAACAAACATGACCCAAGCCCTGAAGAAAACACCACAGTCAGAGAGAGTCAGCTGGAATAATCCTGGTAGTTACAGTGAAAACACTCCAGGCAGTTATGATATTGGTTTAGCAGACATCGCCCTCAGTCCTTAGACCCTCAGACTGGATCAGCAAAACAAAACCTTTAACAGGAAAAATGGAAGAACCCTCTGGAGGAGCAGGGATCCCTGCTCAGATAGAGACCTGAAGGAGACAGACGCCACCTGAGCCCGTTATTGATACACGTGAAGCGTTCAGTGTAAATCATCTGCTCGTGTTGACTGTAGGTTTTATTGCTGTGTGCTGTGGACACATACAAGACACCTGTAGGCAGCCGGTGCTGACAGATAAGACAGTAACCAGGATGTGTGTGTGTTCAGGATATGACACACACAGGGTCCCACGCTGTGCTACGAACACTGACGCTGTTACTGCAGGATCTACGACTGACAGTATTCCTGTCACGCTGCTGCTTCTCTCATGGCTTTGACTGTGAGTCGAGGCAGAAAAGTTTAACCCGTGAATGTTTTTGTCTGTAGCTTCAGCTCCAGAAATGAGAAATGAGCCCTGCAGTGGACAGACCAGCTCCAGCCTCCGTCTGAAGGGCACACATTCCTTTGTCAGTGTATTTTCCACAGGTCGACCTCTGCCTTGTTTTCCGTCCTTTGCTCCTGTAGCTGCCGTCAGTCAGGAAGTGAAATGAACGTCGAGCGTGTTAACAGCCAGTCGTCGTCTTGACTTTAACTTGATTATAAAACCCTGGCAGGCTGAGAGAAACTGGAGCTGCAGCAGAAACCAAGCTGGTCTGTGGTGGTGATGGAGTCTGTTAGAGACAGACAGGTGCCGTGGCATCACCTGAGCTACAGGAGCTTTACAACAGGTGTATGTCTGTTTTTACCTGTCTGAGTGTAACAGACTGTGTTTGTTAATCAGACTGATGTGGTTTTTGTCTTGTCTCCTGGTGTGGGCTGGATATTCTGAGACCTTATAAATCTGGAAAATCACAAGTTAGTGTTTCTAACAAACGGGACAAACTTCTCGTTGAGCATCTGCAGCTCGGCCCACACCGACTCTCAGCCTGCTCATAGTTTGACCTGGATCTAATTGGAGCTGCTGGGAAATGACCATGGAAGCAGCAGGTCGTACTGGGCCCTGACATGGTTGGTGGTTGGTTTCCCTCTCTGTGGGTTTGAAAGTGAGTCTGCATCGTGTATGTTCTCATCGCACAGGGTGTTCAGGTCTTGTCTTAATGGCTGTTCGCTCCAGACAGAGCAGCTTCACAGCTGCTCGTTGGATTGGCAGAAACATGGGCACAAACATTTGGGTGAAGCTCCGTGACCCCAAACCAGACCACACAGGCCGCCGGTTGGCGTCCATGCTGGTTTTGGAGCAGGTCACGTGTGTAATGGTGCGATCTGCTGCCAGATGTTCCAGTGGTTCACAGGGTTTGCTCAGTCTGTGAGGCCTGATGTTGTTCAGCGAACGAACGAACGGGACAAAAGTCACTGAGGAGAAAAGCAGCAGAACAGAGCAGGTGTGTGTGGACCGATGAGGCTGTAACCTCCACACGACCATTGTTTCCTGTCGTGGTTTTATGTACGTCAGCTTGTCGTGCCTTCGTCTTCTGCAGGTTAATGGTTAAATAAGTGCCTGTGTTTATCTGCCTGCTGCTGTTTGGACAGCGTTAGCAGAACAAAGCATTACATTTAATGACTGTTCAGAATTCGTTTGATTACGTTTACTTCCTACCTTTGCTTTAGGGTGCAGCAGTCCTGCTTGTTCTCCAGCTGTCACTGTCCTGCCTAATGTTGATTAGCTGCATCAGCCAATCAGAAGCAGGGATAGTTGGAAAACAAGTACTGGAGTCTGACACCTCTGCCCAGGGGATGATCATGTGACTTAATTAGCTGACTTGTTAAAATTTCAGAGCGTGCGTTGTGAACTACCCTGCTCTGCCTTGTCATGTGGGCTCAGTCTTACTGTTTCTGATGCTTTCTGATCAGTTCCATTGATTAGGTCATGTGCAGGGTTTCCAGCAGGACCCTGAGCCCTAAGGTGATGAGACCGTCACTGCAGACGTTTTTGGTCCTTTGGCTTTTGCACCAACTAAGTTTCATTCTCCATTCTACCAACTTGTATTTGACCCTTGAACTTGAGCCCAGCCTGTCCTCCCATCCTGAAGAGGGCAGACTGGGGGGTGCTGATCCCTGAGGTTCTGGTGGGAGGAGCAGGATCCTCCTTTAATCTCCAGTCACTACTAATCAGGAACAATCCTCTCAGCTTTGCTCAGGACCATGACGTGTTCTGGAGACATTTGCTCGAAGGAGCAGCAGAAGAGGCAGAGGCCACTTTTGCTGGTGTTTGGGTGAGACAGGAGCTTCTGGACATGATGGCTGACGCTCAGAGCCTGATCGTTGGCTGCCTTAACACTAAGTGTGTGTGAGGTGGATCTGAAGAGGGTCAGCTGGAGGAACAGTGTCTCCTTCTGACCTCAGCCTGACCGGAGGTGATTATACCCACAACCAGGAGTGCACTTGAGTCCAGAATGAACCTGCAGCCGTGATGATAATCACATTATCCTTTTAGTCAGATTTTTTTAGGAAAAAGTTCAACATTTGCTGTTTCCAGCTTCTCAGATTTGCTTTTGTTTATCACCTCATAGTATCTTTGTGTTGGCACTGAATGTGGTTTGGCTGGTTTGAATTTCGTGCATGTAACCACTGATTGTGACATTTATTGCTGGTTATAAATGAGTTACATGTCACGGAGCTACTTCCTGGTTCTGCTTTTACCTGCTGCAGTGTCACACGACTAACGCACGTTTGTTCATGTATTCACTTCTATTTTACCTCTAAATCAGCTTTTCAGATGATTCAGTTTATTTACGTTTACAGCTCAACACTAAAATATTCTGTTTACAGTAGGAATCATGTTTGAGAACATTTTAATGCGTGAATAGAAACAGTTTTCCTCTGAACCAGGTTTGAGGTTTCCAGCTGCTCGGCGCAGGTGCTAGTTTTGTTTTTTTAGAAAACAGATTCTGCTGCACTTTCTGTCCCGTCCTTATTGTTAGGTTTTAGTGGACGTGCTAAAGCTGGGGAAGCTGTGCCGTGTCGATGGACCTCGTCATCAGAGGTTTCACACGTCTCCTTCACCCATTTTCCACCTGAGTGTCTGCAGCAGCTGACATTACCTCATTTGTCACTGCTGTCACCGCTGACAAGTGTTGACATGCTGCTGGTTCAGTGTGGTGCTTGTTTATTACGTGAAGCTGCTGGGCAGTAAACTACTGTCACCCATGATGTACCAGCTGAAGGCCTCTCAGTTCAGGCTGCAGCGGGTTGGACTGTCAGGTAACCCGCTCTGTGGTTTGTCTTCTTCAGACTCGGGCTGTGACAATATTGAAAGTAGATGAGAAATACCTAGAATTCATTCGCAGCTGCAGCCTCAGTGCGGGAGCATAGTTTTGATTCTAAATGCAGAGCAGGTAAATCGAGTGAGGTGGTAAAACTCCACAGCACAGACGGGCAGCTTTCATACAAAACTTAGAATGTAAAGGCCAGACCGTGCTACGTGTGCACTGTGCACATCAGTCAGTATGTACTTTTGGATGAAACTGTTCTAGGCCCGACCCCACTGTGGTTCTCCCTCAGGAACCACACAGCTGTAGTGGCTTAATTCAGTTTGCACTGAACCCTGAAGTGACGTCAGCGTCTCAAAGAGGCTTCGGTCCGTCTGTCAGAGCCTGTTTCTGAATTCTCAATCGCTAATGTGGCTGATTTTAATTTTTTAAGTGTGGTGGTTTGCACTGCCATGGTGCAACCAATCACTCATGGCTCCTGTTGAGCTGGGAGAGAACCTGCCCTGGGCGAAGAGGTTCCTCAGAGCTACGTTCTAAGAACTATGATTGGTCTTAGTTCCTGCACTGCAGACACACAAAACAGCATTTCCACACTCACACTCTTGATGTTTTCTGGCTTTAACACTGTTTCTGCTGTTTGCTTGTCTGTTATCTAATTATCGGTGTGTATTGGACGAAGGCAGAGAAAGAAGGTGCTGGGTCCATACGTCAATGATCCGGTGTGGAGTCTGGCGTCTGCACAATCTGCCACAAGAAGCTTCTTCCAGTTTCTTCCACTTTGGAAATGACATTTTAAGCTCCGACTATTATCCATCCATCCATTTTCTACCGCTTATCCGGGGCCGGGCCGCGGGGGCAGTAGCCGAATCAGGGATACCCAGACTTCCTTCTCCCTGGACACTTCCTCCAGCTCTTCCGGGGGGACACCGAGGCGTTCCCAGGCCAGCCGGGAGACATAGTCCCTCCAGCGTGTCCTGGGTCTTCCCCGGGGCCTCCTCCCGGTGGGACATGCCCGGAACACCTCCCCAGGAAGGCGCCCAGGAGGCATCCGAAACAGATGCCCGAGCCACCTCAACTGACTCCTCTCGATGTGGAGGAGCAGCGGCTCTACTCCGAGCTCCTCCCGGGTGACCGAGCTCCTCACCCTATCTCTAAGGGAGCGCCCGGCCACCCTGCGGAGGAAGCTCATTTCAGCCGCTTGTATCCGCGATCTCGTTCTTTCGGTCATGACCCAAAGCTCATGACCATAGGTGAGAGTGGGAACGTAGATTGACCCCTTATGGAGCGACAATTGAAGACCGTGACGTCGCCCGGCATGGCGAAGCCGGGGCCCCACCCTGGAGCCAGGCCTGGGGTTCGGGCTCGTAGGCGAGCGCCTGGTGGCTGGGTCTCCCCCCATGGGGCCCAGCCGGGCAAAGCCCGAAAGAGTGACGTGGGGCCGTCCTTCTGTGGACCCACCACCCGCAGGAGGATCCATAAGGGGCCGGTGCATAGTGGATCGGGCAGTGGTCGAGGACGGGGACCTCGGCGACCCGATCCCTGGAAGCTGAAACTGGCTCTAGGGACATGGAATGTCCGACTATTATGATTTACAGTAAATCCTGTCTCATATAACGACATTATTGCCTGATTTATAACACAGTACTGACACACATGGCCGTTAGCTCTAAAATATAGTTTTAGAAGAAGCAGAAATGGATTAAAAGAACCATATGTTGGAGTTTAAATAGCTCTTAATGGTAACATGAAAAATGGGCTGACAGTTTATTCATATTCACTGGGAGTGAAAGTGAAAAGAGGCTTTGTCCCTGTGGGATTTTTATTCTATTATATTATTAGTTTTTGACACAGCCTTCAGTGTTTAATGGATGATGTCAGCTTCCTCTCAGGACCAGGGGTCTTGGTCCTTTTGTGGTCCAACAACAATCCCTGGCCGTGGACGTGTGCAGCCTTCAGACACTGCTGAATCTATCTGTTGTCAGGTTGCTTCAAAGCAAAGTGTCAAACATGTGACTTGATCATCACATCTGACACAGGCTCTTTGTGTTTGCCCCAGGTAGTAAATGTTTCCATTTGTGTGTGACATGTAGGGCTGAGGAACATCGATCCACGTTTAGAACCGCACTGCTTTCTGGTTCTGAATAATAACATTAATGGATGCACACATATTAGAGCTGCACAGGGCTCAGGACACAAAACCAAATAAAAACTCTTTTCTTTGGGTTTTGTTGTGACCTTCTCCGAACTGCCCGATTCATATTTCCCCTCAGTGGAGTTGGATCCTGGAACACACCTGCACACACCTGTCTGCTCATTCAGTCAGGACTCAGTTTTGCACCCTGGTACCAAGAATCATAATTAAAATGTAGAGTTCTGAAATGTTCCCAGCTGGAGCGTTTGGGTCTGTACGCTCGGGGGGCAAAGGCCTTCAGCGTGTTAGCATGGACTAGCCCTGTCTCTCAGCAGATCTGCCGCTGCCTGGGACTTTGAACCTGTTGGGCTGATTTATTTGTTTTTTATGGTGGTCTGCTTTGTTGAGACGGCAGGCTAACGTCTTACTGTGGTACTTTAAGAGCTGTGATTTCTCAGCCAAGTGCACATTAAGATGTACTTTGGTTTCAGCACTGACCCACAGCTCTGCTGTTGGTTGATGCTCTGTAAACCACAAACTGATGGAAAAGTTTGGACCTTGTGATCATGTTTCCCAGGTCTCTAAACAAAGTCTGGCTTGATTTGAGTCTCCAGCACCACTGTTGTACTAAACCAACCATGATCCGTTCTTCAGCTGGAGCGACTGAAGGAATCAGACTAATCCTGTGTGGCTGCTGATTTAAAGCCAGTTCGTGCACACACAGGTGGATTATATTGTTGACTTTGTCAATATGATATAATATAATACATTGTTGATGTTGACTTTGGCTTTAAACACTGTTTGATTCAGACGCAGTGACAGCTGTGGATAAATGTCACTCGTCAGTCTGCAGACTGTAAGCTGGTATTTATTCAGTCCATCCAGTTTAGACTTTAAAATATCGTTATTTGAATTTGTCGTAGGGCTGAACGATTTAATTAAATTTTTAAACCTCAGAGGCTGCGATTACACTCCATGACATGTGAGAGTTTAGCAGCTGCAGAGGAAGAATAAAGTTGGCAGCTACACTACGACAGAACCAGAACTGCTTTAGTGTCAAAGAGGAGCAGTACGTCTGCTGTATGGAACATTTTGGCTTTAAAAAAGAAGATGCTGTGCAAAACCTGCCTTGCTGAGGTTGCTACCTCACGGGACAATAGTACTAACCTGGTTCAGCATTTTAAAAAAAAACACCACAAAGTACAGTTTGATAGTTGCATGGAAAAAATGCAGACCACCAGTGTGTTAAATAAGTCGAACTTGTTTTACATGTTTACAAGGCTGGAAGTTCAACAAACTCATTATAGTCCCACTGTGATTGTAGTTGATATATAAAAATTTAATTTATATCAATTCTTGCAACACAGGATTTCATTACAACATACAGGCCTGGTCTACAGAAAAGAACATATATGTTTAATCTGTCTAAATATTGTTTTGTTCATACTTCAATGATTTATTGCTTGTCATTCTCAAAAAATACAGAACTGAAAAAGCTTTGAAAAAATAATCCCATTGTAAATCTCAATCACAGTATTGGTAAAAAACAAAATCACATACCATTATTTGGTTAAATCACCTCAGTGCTTTGAGTTTACTGCTAAGCAGCTAATGTTAGCATGCTAACAAACTTGTTAAATGTTGTACTTGCTACATATTAGCACTTTAGCTTTGGCACTGGGAACATGTTAGCATGCTGGTGTTAGCATTTAGCTAAATGAATGCTAAAGTACAGGCTCCCAGAGACTAAGGGTGTTTCGATTCATGTCATTGACCAAAAACAGTTTATTTTTATGAAAAGTTCCTTATTTGGTTTATTAGCCCAGTTCTCGAAATCTAGCCCAGTTATCTCAATGAATAACACGAGACAGGTCATCTATGTTTTTATTAATATTTTTATAAAGGACAAACCGTGAGAGTAAAAAACCTTCACAAAAACTGCAGTAAATGAAAACAGTATATTACACATACAGTCACAGTTTACTCATTTTATAGGACCTCACTAGCTCAGCCTCTGGGAATAAATGTTTCATAGGTAATTATTGACTTAATTCACTTGGGTTGCCAACTCCTGTTAATCATACAACCTTCTAAAGATTTTTTTTGTTTGTGGTGCAGCTTTCCGAGAGACCCTCCGGCGAGGATGAGACCATGGTCCCGGTACTAACCTCCAGAAAGGCCAGCGAACTTCCCGTCAACGAAGTAGCGTGTATCCTACAGGTACAAAGCCAGTGTCTGAATCTCAGCCCAGCGTCCCCTCAGTTTGAGCTCCGGGTTTGGTCTCCACCACCACCGGAGGAAAACCTCTGGCTCTTTAGCTGCTAAATGCTCCACTATGTTCAGCAGCTCAAACTAGGAGCTACAAATGGCTAAAAACTGTAGAGTTGGGGGATAATTCTCTGTGATATTGTCTGATGGGACCCCTTTCCCCTCACACTGTAATTGGATCCCCTGCATAAAATATTGATGATAGAGGCCTGATTGCTGACAGCATCCTTGAGTGACATTGAGCATCCTGCTGCTCACTGAAAGATGCTTTTAATTTAATAGTGTTGGCATAATGCAAAGTGCTTTATTTATCTGTGGTGGTGGGAATGACCCCTATTTTTTTAGAATTTGTTTTTCCCATTTGTCTGTTTTAGCATAGTTTAAAATCATGGTAGTTCACCTCCGTCCCTTGATATATTTAAACTGACCTGCCTCAACCTCAAACTGTGTCTTTTTAATCCTGTTTTCAAAAGGACTTATTCAGCTTTCATTGTTTCTGTTCAGCTCCTTAATGCGTTGAAATGTTTTTTTTTATTCGGTTGTTTTTTTATTCATGAAGGACATTTTGCCTTCATTATAAAAGCATTTGCAGAGATGCAGACAGAGAGGGGGAGACATGTGGCATGTGCCAAAGGCACGTAGCTATCAGGGCGCTCCCATTTATTTATTTACGTTCTCGTTCTCTGTGAAGTAGCTTTATCTCATGTATGAAATGTGCTGTACTGATAAGGACTGTGCAGAAGGTGTTCTAGATTTAGCAGTGAAGTCTAGTTGCATTTGTGCCGACAGGCTGAGCTGCAGTTGGGTCTGACCCAGGACGAGGTGGTCCGGAGGAGGGCCTACCATGGCTGGAACGAGTTCGACATCAGTGAGGATGAGCCGCTGTGGAAGAAGTATATCTCACAGGTAACGCAGTAATCACACTTTGATGGTTCCGTATCTTAAAGGTAACAGCTGCTGGTTCAGTGAGTGTGTCACTGAGTCCAGATCCCATCCAGACACTGACAGCACCAATGAATGTGTGTGAATCCAGAACCTGGTTCAGCTTATGGGTCTGTGCCGTAGACCTCCATTGTTGTCCAAAAACTATTGAAAACACAGCAGGGAGCCACACCGCTTTGAAGTGAAAAATTAAAAAGTTAAACTTGGTCAACATACCTGTTGATGTACAGTTGATGTCCACTAAATTATGTTTGACACCATATCAACTAGACTAAACTGGAGCGTGTCTGACAGTAAGCTGTGTGGTCTCACGCCTGCAGTTTTTATCAGACGAAAGCCCTTCACACACAGACACACACTGTTCACACACAGACACACACTGTTCACACACTGTCTGAGAGCAGCTCCAGGACAAAACCCACCTGCTATTTTTATCTCGTGCCTGATAAAGTGTCTGACGGCCCCTCGTGTTCCAGACGGTCATTGTTTGGTCAGGAGAACGCAGCAAGATGACCAGACGCACAAACGCTAGAACATCTCAGGACTTTGCTGCCTGATACCAAAGTGCTGGTGGCTTCATTTCATGTATTGTCACGTTAATAATTATGAGTATTGATATGGCCTGTGTCACACAGGAGTCACCCTCATGAATGTAGACTTATATCAGTTAAACCTCAAACTGCACACGAGACACTGAAATTAAGATTAAAGAAGATCAAACACAGTTTTGCTAAATCCACTGACATTGATTCCTTCTTGCAGTCATGTTGTGTTAGCTCTGTGTTTGCCAGCTGAATCATTATCGTCAAATCTGAAGGTCAGACTAAGGCGCTGAAATGGAAGATAAAATAATTACATCTGGTTTGAGACCGTGTCATCAGATAATTATCTGAAAGTATGTTTTACATAATACATGTTCATTCCTTTTGGCCTTGCATAACATATTACCGTCACGCCATGTTATAGAAATTGTTTCCAGTGAAATAAACAGGACAAACCAGAAAAGGGTTAGGGGAACAAAGAGCTCGGTCTAAATATGGAGCGAGGGTATTTGTTTGTCTTTCACATGTCACCAGGACAAAAACACTGAGGAGAAACCTGTTTGAGCTGGCAAGTGACAATGGAGAGTGTCGTCAAACGTTTTGACATCTCATTAACTAAATGATTAATATATCAATCAAAACTCTAATCTGCAGAATCAACAACAAATAGAGCTGATTTCTGCAGATCCTTCTACGTTTCTGGAGGAAAACCCACCAGGCTGTGGGCTGGTTTCAGTCTGCAGGGGTTGTATCCACTGCTGCTGTTGAGCCCAGCGGTCGGAGGAAGGAGAGCGGCGGCACCACAGAGGCTAAGTATAGAAAGGGAGCAGGAGAAAGGAGGGATACAGAGGAAAGGAAGTGTGGAAGATGAGATGGGATGGAGGAATAAGAAGGTGTTAATGTTTGTTTTTTTTTTTTTTTTACTTCATTTACCACATAAAAGCTGCCAGATGTCTGTCAGTGCTGGGGGGTTTCCAATCAGAACCTGTTCACACTCAACCTGAAGGGCCTAAAGAGAGACAGTCATGGTATTACTCTGTATTCCTGCTGCTGATACTGGTCTAATCTACACTGTAGTAGTGGTCCCAGTACAGTAGCCAGGATGTGAGTGGGATCATGAGATGCAGTGACTAGGACAGAAAATAACTGGAGCCTGTTTTGACAGGTTGATCAGTGAAGTCATTTCACAGACTTTGGACTTAGGGGTGGACCATTTACTGACCGTTCATAGACCAAACAGTCAGGGGTCTAATGGTGACATGGTGCTGGAGTCTCTGTGAACACCAGCGTCTGAATGTTTGTACTAACGTTACGTTGCAGCAGAGATATTTTCCTGTTTGTGTGGTGTTGTTCTGCTTTACAGCCAGCAGCAGTCAACAGATCAATGAGACTAATTGATGAGGAAAATAATTGTTCTGGTAACGCTGCAGCTTTTCTGGAGTGTTGATGCTTCGAAACGGAGTTAAAGATAATTAACTGCAAGCGAGAAGCAGAAGAGCTGACACACACACACACACACACACACACACACACACACACACACACACACACAAATGTACTAGAAAATAGGCCAAAGTCATTGATTCCACATTTGTCCCTGTTAACCCAGTTCACTGACGTCCTGACCCATCTCTCTCTCTCTCTCTCTCTCTCTCCCCTCCCTCCCTCTCTCTCCCTCTCTCTCCCTCTCTCTCTCTCTCTCTCTCTCTCTCCCTCCCTCTCTCTCCCTCTCTCTCCCTCCCTCCCTCTCTCTCCCTCCTCTCTCCCTCTCTCTCCCTCTCTCTCTCTCTCCCTCCCTCCCTCTCTCTCCCTCTCTCTCCCTCTCTCTCCCTCTCTCTCCCTCTCTCTCTCTCTCTCTCTCTCCCTCTCCAGTTCAAAGATCCTCTCATCCTGCTGCTGCTGGCGTCGGCCGTCATCAGTGTTCTCATGCACCAGTTTGACGACGCCATCAGCATCACAGTGGTACGTTACACTTCACTTAGAGCTTCACTCGGTCACATCCCTTGTCCTGTAAAAGTCTGTCCCTCTGGAAACGCTGCAGAGAGCATCAGTCTCTATAAAGTTATTAATAGACGCAGCCACGGAGAAACGTGCAGGGAAGTTCACTGCTTGGTTCAGATGATATTATACTGTTCTGTTGTGTACATCTGTGGGTTCCTGTGGGGACATGTTGTTGCAGCAAGTGAATAATTGCTATGATAATGTGCCCAAAACAGCAGTGAAAAGGCAAAAGATTAAAGAAGGGATGTCTGGAAATATAGAAGCAGAGATAAAAGTCTAAAGTCCCGTGGTGTTCATGACAGCCACAAGTATGAGACCAACAAAGCAACGACTGAGCTCTTCCTGAAGTCCTTCTAGCAGCAGAGCTCCAGATGTGCCAGTAGTTTCAAACTTGGAGTTACAGACGGAGAAACAGGAGGAAAACTGACCGTTTTCAACATATATTCAACTTTTAAACAGTCGTTTGTCTCATTTCATGTTTGAGGCATCAAAGCAGAAAGAATCTACGTACAGTTTGGGGTACCAGTGTTAGCCTGGAAACGTGTCCTCCAGCATAAAGTCTGTGTCTACACTTAAGGGCATGGACTTTATGTTTGAGCTTGAGCTTGTGAAAGCAGGGTGTTGTGGCAGGACAAAGAGAAAACAGCACGATGTGTCTTTACTCAGTTTGTACATGTCCTTGAGCTGAGGATCTCCACGGACACGTCTTCCAGCTGGATGAACAACCTTTGTTTCTTCATGTTCCGGCTGCTGCGTCCATGTAACGGAGCCGCAGGATGTTCTGAGGTCCTCAGGATGTATTTAGTTTTCTTTTTAAACAGCACAGTCACATGAACAGCAGCAGAGTCATGTGAGCCTCTGATTCAGATCATGTTGTTTAACATCCATTTATTGTTTTGCTGCCTGGGGTCAAAGGGCAATAATGTGACTTTTCACCCTGAGCACATCCTTTTATATCACAGTGGAAACAGATCGTTCTTAATAAGCAAATTAAATGTAAGATGCATGTTTTCTTGATTTAAAAAAAAAAACATTTTTTTAGCCCAGCAGCTGTGGCAGCGTCTGTGTAGCTACTGAACGTCGGCTTTGTAAAAATACTGCGAATAGTTTTATGACTGTGGTTTGGGACAGATGTTCTGAGAATAAAGTCAAAATAGGGTGTAAAGTTTCTGCAAGAAAGAAGTGGAGGAAATCATTGATATTTCATTATTAAAGTCAAAATATTCTGAGGTTGTTCAGTTCTGAAAATAAAGGTAATAAGTAGAGAGTGTGGTGAAAAAGCCTTCATTTGGAAACTAAGTTAAAAGCTGCACAGTTTAGTTAGAGAAGAAACATGTACTAGTGTTAACGCGAGTGTTAAGGTGTTAACGCGAGTTGTTCTGGTTCTGTTCTGGTGTGGCTCAGTATCTGAATGAGAAATGAATCTGATGCTGAATCTTGACCAGCTGCTGTTCTTGTCTTCGTCTTGTTCCAGGCCATCATCATCGTGGTGACTGTTGCCTTTGTCCAGGTGAGTCCGGTTTGGGTGCGTCAGTGTTTTTAGTCAAAGTTCATGAGGTGTTGGACGATAATGTTTACGCAGTGAATCCTGCAGGAGTCTGCAGCACATTTGAAGAGTGTGTGTGGGTTGAACTCCAGCTGGTTCTTGTTTATGTTCTGGTGTTTTATGTTCCCATGTTCCTCTGTGCAGGAGTATCGCTCAGAGAAGTCCCTGGAAGAGCTTGGGAAGCTGGTGCCACCAACATGTCACTGGTGAGAGTTTAATGCATCCTCCTCTTCTTCTTCTGTGGTTACTGCCCTGGTAATGTGGTTTGTCCAGCAGGCAGAGCTGGGCAGTGCACAGGTCACACGTCCTGGTGAAAAGTTTGCCAAAATGTTTTTTTATCGTTAATGTTCTGTGGATAGTTGACATCAACAGACCGATACGCTGATTGTTGTGGTATCTGACGCAGTTTGCTGCTGATTATGAAGGACACCGACAAAGTGACGCTGCTGCAGTTAAGTATGTGCTCATTTGGGTTTCTGAGGAAGAAATATGTGCCAGGTCGGTGACGTCAGTATCCACTGGACTTATCTTACAGCTCTGTTCTGTGGACATTAGGCAGAAATATGTTGTGACAATCAGTGACATCTTATAGCTGGAGTGTGTTTTTGATTTTATAATCATCAGTTTGAAACACAAAGCTCCAGCATAGACATAAACAGTTATTATGGATCACCAGGTGGATCTGTGCAAAACAACAGCTCAAAGAATCTAAAATACTAATTAGTTTAGTCTCTTTGATGGATATTCACGTCTCCAGTTATGCCTAAATCCTTCCGACCCACAGGTCTCAAAGCAGAGAACATGCAGTTCAAACAGTGACAGTCGGCCTCATGTTGGATCAATGATCAGTTTGATTGTTTTTTCTCCATCTGCAGTGTTTCAGTGACTCATTCTTCTCAGTAAATACTGAGCTCCCTCTGTGTGGGAGCCAAAGTCAAACACTGTGATCGGGTTTGCAACAGTCAGCCTCAGTCTGAGCTCACAGTGGGTGACTAGTAAACCCTGTGCCAACAACGTTTGACGCTGGGTTTTTATAGGAGCAGGCTGCAGGTTGGAGGACGGATGACCTGTCACATGTTGTGTTTATGGTTCTCAGAGAGACACGTCTACACACGCCTGCACAGGGAAGGGCATTATGGGTAATTGTACTTAACAGAAGAACTGACGTACAGACCTCCCACACCTCAACAATGTGCAGACGTGTGTGTGAGTCGAGCAGATTGGTTGATCCACGTTCCTGTCGGGAGCATCCAGCTCTGCTAGTGGCTAGTTTAACAAAAAACAACAAAAGTTTGGTTCAGACAGTTTCTCTCAAAAATGTTTCCTGTTGGTTTTGTTCTTATCCAACTCACCAGTGACTGTCGTGATTCATACACTCTGTCAACAGGGGGCGTCGATTTCAGCTTCTGGACTGATTCAGTGTCTCTCGTGTGAACTGTGTCATCCAAGCGCAAAACAAACACATGTACATTTCTAACCAGTTCCTGATTAATCAGATTATTTAGATGTGAATGATATGCAGTAAAGCTGGTGGTGGTGGGGGGGGGGACTGGGGCCCATTTGCTGATTCAGCCTTGCTCTCTGTCTCCCACTGTGTTTCTCAGTATCAGGGAGGGAAACCTGGAGCACCTGCTGGCCAGAGACCTGGTTCCTGGAGACACCGTCTGTCTGTCAGTGGGAGAGAGAGTCCCAGCAGACGTCCGCCTCTTCGAGGTGCGTGCGCGCGCGCACACACACACACACACACACACACACACACACACTAATGTCAACATTGATACAAAAGCTGCTGTTGTTTCTGTTCTTTGATATGCCCTTTATTTATACAGTACTGCTTTACTGAACATGAATAAGTTTCATTCCATGAATTTTTTGTTTGCTCATGTACCTGGAAGCTGCCCCGTACAACCAGTCTTGTGGTTTATTCCTCTGATCCCACCTTATAATTTCCTAGAAGGGAACGGCTAGAGGACTGGACGTTCTTTGGCACATTCCTGGAAAACACTTCGTATACGCCCTGGTCATGTGCTGCTGTGCCATTAATTAATTCATGGTTGTCGGTGAAGTCGGAGCGAAGCCGCTTCATGTGCACTAATGTACAAAATACAACTAAATCCCAGTGAAGTTGTGTTTGTCTGTCCAGTGGCCACAGCTCCTCCTGTTGTGTGAAGTCAGTGGATTAGTTCAGTTTACTTGAAATTCCATTTGAATATTTCACCTTGTGGGGAGGAAAATGGTCATAAAGTGTTTTTAGTTATGTGTTAACTTACCTGTTAGTGTTGATTCAACATGGGCTGCGACTAATGACAATTTACTGACAGGAAACAGAAAAGCAGGGACCCTCCTTATTGTGACGGTCTGAAAACAGTGATGTTCCATCAAAATTAAAAATCTAATTTTTCATTGAATGTCTGTTCCCTGTTTGAAAAGTGTGCAATAGCCCTTTAAAGCAGCATATCAGCCTGTTGGACACATGCCTGTGTCTGTCCTCCACCTTCACAGGCGACCGATCTGTGTGTGGATGAGTCCAGTCTGACAGGAGAGACCACCCCCTGCTCCAAGTCCACCTCCCCCCAGCCGGCAGCAACCAACGGAGACATCGCCTCCCGCAGCAACATCGCCTTCATGGGGACGCTGGTGCGCTGCGGCAAAGCCAAGGTACCGACGTTCAGACACCCTTTTTCTTAACGCGTATTAAATCAGCTTCAGTTTCACCTGTGGTTCTTTATACCATCTATAAAAGCTTCAGTCAGACTTTGTGAAAGACGGAGAATCCCACGTTTAAAATTCTTTAGCATTTAAAGAGCGAGATGACCAACACGGTTCGGATTTCTGTGAAACTGATGTTGTTTCTGTTCCTCAGGGCATCGTCATCGGAACCGGAGAGAACTCAGAGTTTGGGGAGGTGTTTAAGATGATGCAGGCCGAAGAGGTACATTACCCTGAGTTTATCTGCCCTATAAACACAGAACCTGTGCAGGAAATATTGTTATCAATTATCATTTAGAAGCTTTATTTACACAGCCCTTTTCAAAACAGCTGCAGTGTGACTGGCATGTTTGAACCAGTATTACAACATTGACAAAGAAGCAAATGAAACCAGATGTTTAAATATACAGTATTACACAAACAGACATTAATATGAGATAAACACAGTGACATTTACAGCATGAAGCGTGTTGGAAACAAGCAGTTTAGCATTAATAAAAAAAGCTTTATTTTGAAGGACTCGATTAAACGTAGAGGTGCTTCCTCGTTTTCAGCCTATTTGACTCTGAGTCTAAAGCAGAGCAGCGTTTAGAGTCTGAATCAGATGATTTGACTGTAAAGTTCAGATACATGACACTAAGAAAGACAAAGCTCAGCGCTCTGTGTTGTCCCTGTTACAAGTGAGCCATTGTTCCAGAATAAGGTTCTGAAATCAGGTTACTGCCCTGCTGCATCATTAGACACAACACTGTGTTTCCTGGGGCTTTAATTGACTCTGACAGAAGATGTTAAGGAAATAAAAACTACAGAGTCATTAGTGGAGTCAGTACTGACCCTTTAATCTGTCTGTGGTTTCACTGGTGAGTGGCTCACGTCACAGTCACTGGGAACCAGTTATCCCATGTGCTCATTAGAGCTTCTGAACAAACTGTGTTTCCCTCAGGCCCCTAAAACGCCGCTGCAGAAGAGCATGGACCTGCTGGGGAAGCAGCTCTCGCTTTACTCCTTCGGCATCATAGGTCTGTTTTCACTCATTAATCCGACATTAGCCTGCAATCTCCAGTGACGTGTCTGTGGTGTTCAGTCCCGTCTCTCTTCTGATTGCTGTGCTGCAGGGGTCATCATGCTGGTGGGCTGGCTGCAGGGGAAGAGGATCCTGGACATGTTCACCATCGGTGTCAGGTAGCTGTGGGCCAGAGGTGTCATCACAAAAACACAAATAAACTGAGCTCTCAGACTTTATAAGAGGCTGGATGTGAAGAGTATGAAGACATGTGGGTGCAGTAGTTGCAGATATGTCTCCACTGTCGAACACACACTGAGCACTGACTAAATGCTGGCAAATGATTGATCCCCAGCAGGTTGTGTTTCTTTAAGGCCCCAGTAATTAATCAGAATCTCTATGAAAGTGAAATGTTCCCTCACAAACACACGTGCATGTCGGCTTTTTTCACGTCACCTCAGAAATATGGAGCTCCACATGAACTCAGCCGGATCTGGCAACGCTGTCTCATATGACGCTTGTCTCAAAAAGTCTGGGAAACAAAGTGACTCTGTAGTTTGCTGCTGTCATTTTCCTGCCGTCTCAGCTCCGTAACTTGTGTCCTTGAATGATGTCCTGTCCTTCAGCCTGGCGGTAGCTGCCATCCCAGAGGGTTTACCCATCGTGGTGACGGTGACGCTGGCGCTCGGGGTGATGCGCATGGTGAAGAAAAGAGCCATCGTCAAGAAGCTGCCCATCGTGGAAACCCTGGGTAAGCGCGTGTTAACGCCAGCATCACTGTGTTTACTTCGTTTGCCTGTTGGTGTCCAAAGAGCAAAATGCTGCAGTTTATAAGCAAACGTCTGATTCAAAGTGACATTTTAAAACTTTCCAGCCTGTTTGTAACAAAAACTGAACTGACAGAAGTCTCCAAACCTGAAACACAGAGTTTCTGATCCTGTTTAGATGAGTCGGATAAAAGGATTTTTCCAAACTAATATCCAGAAGTTCACGTGAGTGTCTGTAGAAATGTCAGTCAAAGCTGGATTAACAGAAACTTCACTACAAAACATTCCTCCCTAAATAATTTGATTAATCACACAGTTCTTAGACATTTAGACCCCTGAAGACTGACAGTCCTCCATCCGTCCAGTTTTATTACTGTTTCAGTTCATATAATGTTTTGGTTCATGAGTGAAATCAGCTGATGTGGTTTGCTCGTGTGTGCGTCTCTGGTTGTCTTAACGTGATCCTTCCTGTTCTGACCGTCAGGCTGCTGCACCGTCATCTGTTCGGACAAGACGGGAACGCTGACAAAGAACGAGATGACGGTCGCTCAGCTGTTCACGTCGGACGGTCTCCACGCCGAGGTATGAACCCAGAGCTGGACTCATGTCACTAACGGCAACACTGACGTGTGAAGCGTGGACACACAGACAGCAGGTCTGACTCCAGGACATGGAGGCCTCAGTGAAATGCTTTAACATTAGTAAATGAAATGAAGAGTTATTGTTTTCAGGCCAGTTACTTTCTGTGAAAACATTCGATGAAACGCTGAGAAATGAGATCACTGCTGAAACGCCGCATCTGCACCTGAGGAAGGTTCACTCAGTTTCCTGCAGCCACGGGGAACAGTCCGACCCACTTCCTTCATGTGGGAATCCCAGCTGCTGTGCTGGGAAAGTGGGTCGGGTCACTGAGGACCGGGACACATTTTCTGGATTAAACCAGCTGCCTCCTTTGTGAGAGCTTATAAAGATAAGATAGAGATGATGGTGTCACAGAGACCAGAGGTCAGACCTGAGTGTTTCAGCAGATTTTAATTCATTCATCCTTTAAGTGAAGAAAAACAAAAGTCAGTGTTGAAATGAAGACTTGATGATCACAGTGATTTCCTTGTTTCATGACATCATTGTTGGACTCCTGTCACTTTGTCACTTTGCCCCCCTGACCCTGTCGTCCACCTGTGCTGCTCCTGTGCAGGTGACGGGCGTCGGCTACAACGGAGCAGGAGAAGTTTTTCTGGACGGCGACGTCATCCACGGCTCCTCCTACCCGTCAATCAGCCGGATCGTCGAGGTGAGCGCCCTGAAGAGTCTGTGTCCTAATGTGGATTCAGTCGATCAGATCACTGGGGGTCACTGTGGGTTAATTCAGCATGTTGCAATCAGTTTCTCACCTGATAGACATTTGTAGTGAAGGACACGTCTGCTGCTGTAGGAGAAGGGACACTAATGGACGAATGTGCATGTGTTTAATGGCAGGTGGGCTGTGTGTGCAATGACTCCGTGATCAGGAATCACGCTTTGCTGGGCCGACCGACAGAGGGGGCGCTCATCGCCCTCGCCATGAAGGTAAAAACACACTCGGACCACAGAGGTGAGACTCAGACTTACTGTGAATTTCATTTGTTCCTTGAATCAGACACACTGAGACACAGACGCCTGCTCAGACTGGGACTCAAAGGAAAAAAGACCAGGTTCAAGTCAAACTCCCGATCCAGACTCAGCTTCACATTTATAAGAACCAGGAAACATGAAACTTGTTAATTCCTGAAAGCAAAGTTTGGACCTACTGAGCTCCCGTCCATCAGTTATGGGGGTTGAGCCTGAAGATAATCACGTGATTTTAAGTCTTTTAATTCTACATATATTTCTACAGCTGATATTGTCCTAGTGTGGAGGATGTAACAGTCGGCCCAGTGTTTCCTGCAGCCGCACAGTGAAAACAGGGTTGAGCAGCAGTTGGTGTCTGTCTTGCAGATGGGTCTGGAGAGCCTGCAGCATGAGTACGTGCGTCTGGAGGAGCATCCCTTCACGTCGGAGCAGAAGTGGATGGCGGTTCGCTGTGTTCACCGTACCCAGAAGGTCGGTACATCCTCCTCCTCCTGAATCAGAGAGCTGTCGGAGCACAAACCAAGATAAATTCTTTAGCAAACAAGCCAACTGTTTTTTCATTCATGCGTTTTCAGGACAAGCCTGGAGTTTACTTCATGAAAGGAGCTTATGAGCAGGTGATCCGTTTCTGCAGCTCCTACAACAGCAGAGGAACCGAACTTCCCCTCACCCACCAGCAGAGGGAGCTCTACCAGCAGCAGCTCAGCTACATGGGCTCTGCAGGCCTGAGAGGTGAAATCACCGGCTGACTGTTTTTGTGGTCTGTGTCTGGCTGATTCAGCACATTAACTCTGTCCTTCCTTCAGTCCTGGCATTTGCTTCGGGGGCTGAAATGGGGAACTTGACCTTCCTGGGTCTGGTGGGCATCATCGACCCCCCCAGGTCAGGGGTCAAAGAGGCGGTGGGCACGCTGATCAGCTCCGGAGTCGCCGTCAAGATGATCACTGGAGATTCCCAGGAGACCGCTGTGTCTATAGGTCAGATCAATAAAACAGAGTCTGGTTCGTCAGGCTGAGGATGAAACACACGTTGACAGAACAGACCCAGGCTCTTAGAAATAAACTGATATTTACTAGTATTTATTTTCTTCTATCACAGTTTCCATGTTTAAAAAGAGAAAGATGCTGAAATGTGTGTAAAAGTCTTTGAAACACCCTGAAGCCACAGCTGTTTGCTGAATCTCAACCTCATATTGTGGACTGACATACCAAAAACATAACCTGTAAACAGAAGCTCCACAATAACCAGGGAGCACGATGCTGTGACCCCATAAACCAGAATCTTCAGCACATGTACTCACATGTTTACTGAGACCCACATATGAAGATTGAGCTGGTGTTTTGAAGAACATGGTTAATTTGTTCACCTGATAATGGTAATTAAGGGTTTTCCTGTTCCTCTGTGCAGCCAGTCGTCTGGGGCTGTACTCTAAAGGGTCTCAGTGTTTGTCTGGAGAGGAGGTGGATCAGCTCGACCTGCAGCAGCTTTCACAAATCGTCCCCAGGGTGAGACACACACACAAAAACACACATCGTGGACACGTTTTTAAAGAACCGTTATTTCAGGCGTCGTCGTTCCATCGTTCTTTGACTCTGTGTGAGGATGTTGCTGAGCTCTGCACTAAATCATTACTGTGATTAAAGCAGTTTCTGTGGTTCTTTGCTCTTTAGCTCCACGTTTATTTCTGAGCTTTGTGTTGAGCTGCTCGTCTCCTGTCTCCTGTCCACAGACATCTGTGTTTTACCGAGCCAGTCCCAGACACAAACTGAAGATTGTCAAGGTAAGAAGGAAGATCAGCTGCTCTGGGGCCTCACGCTGTGCTGACAGACAGTAACAGAGGCCTCTGATAGGCCAGGGGTCAGACCCCTATATATATATATATATATATCAGATAAACAGACTGATCAATAGAAGACGAGACTAATAGATACTGTAATACGAAGTAATACTGTGATTAGACCTTATGTTACTGCATGTCGGGTGATATTTTAGATACATGTGTATATAAAAACTCAAGACTTTCAAGACTCTCCAGTAAACACACCAGAAATCCTGTTGATGTCCTGCTGTTCTCAGTCCCTCCAGAACCTCGGCGCCGTCGTGGCCATGACAGGTGACGGTGTCAATGACGCTGTGGCTCTGAAAGCCGCCGACATCGGCGTGGCCATGGGTCAGACCGGCACCGACGTCTGTAAGGAGGCGGCCGACATGATCCTGGTGGACGACGACTTCCAGACCATCATGTGAGTGAGCACTTGGGTGAACCAGACACACACAGGATCCAAAGACCCCAACGCGTGTGGGGGGGTCAGTCTGACCTGATTCATCGGACCTGAGCGTGTTAGATGATGGTTCATGAGTTAAGAATAAATTATGGAGGAGAAACATCAGTGTTGTGCTGTTCACAGATTCCACTGGTTTTTAAAGGAAGATGTCAGGGTCTCCATAAATAAAGGAGCAGTCCCACATTTTGTCTGTTCGCTGTTTTCAGGTCGGCCATCGAGGAAGGGAAAGGGATTTACAACAACATCAAGAACTTTGTCCGCTTCCAGCTCAGCACGTGAGTGAACCGACGGCGTCACACAGTGATCTTTGTTCTGGTGACGCCTTTCCCTGATACACAAACTATCGCTCAGGGACCACATCTTTAGCTCAGGGACCAGGGACCACATCTTTAGCTCAGGGACCAGGGACCACATCTTTACCTTAGGGACCACATCTTTAGCTCAGGGACCACATCTTTACCTTAGGGACCACATCTTTAGCTCAGGGACCACATCTTTACCTTAGGGACCACATCTTTAGCTCAGGGACCACATCTTTAGCTCAGGGACCAGGGACCACATCTTTAGCTCAGGGACCAGGGACCACATCTTTAGCTCAGGGACCACATCTTTGGCTCAGGGACCAAGGACCACATATTTAGCTCAGGGACCAGGGACCACATATTTAGCTCAGGGACCAGGGACCACATCTTTAGCTCAGGGACCAGGGACCACATCTTTAGCTCAGGGACCAGGGACCACATCTTTAGCTCAGGGACCAGGGACCACATCTTTAGCTCAGGGACCAGGGACCACATCTTTAGCTCAGGGACCAGGGACCACATCTTTACCTTAGGGACCACATCTTTAGCTCAGGGACCAGGGACCACATCTTTACCTTAGGGACCACATCTTTAGCTCAGGGACCACATCTTTAGCTCAGGGACCACATCTTTAGCTCAGGGACCAGGGACCACATCTTTAGCTCAGGGACCACATCTTTAGCTCAGGGACCACATCTTTAGCTCAGGGACCACATCTTTAGCTCAGGGACCACATCTTTACCTTAGGGACCACATCTTTAGCTCAGGGACCAGGGACCACATCTTTACCTTAGGGACCACATCTTTAGCTCAGGGACCACATCTTTAGCTCAGGGACCAGGGACCACATCTTTAGCTCAGGGACCACATCTTTAGCTCAGGGACCACATCTTTGACTCAGGGACCACATCTTTAGCTCAGGGACCAGGGACCACATCTTTAGCTCAGGGACCACATCTTTAGCTCAGGGACCAGGGACCACATCTTTACCTTAGGGACCACATCTTTAGCTCAGGGACCACATCTTTAGCTCAGGGACCAGGGACCACATCTTTAGCTCAGGGACCACATCTTTAGCTCAGGGACCACATCTTTGACTCAGGGACCAAGGACCACATATTTAGCTCCTGGAAATCAGACTGCTGGACCTTCTGCTAACTGAGACAGGTCCAGTTAAAACTTCCTGCACAGATTTTCATTGTTTGCTAAAGAAAGAGCAAACAATGGGTCGGGGGCTGGAATGTGTGAGAGAACGTGATTAATGGAAAACTCTGACATGCTGTGTCTTCAGGAGTATTGCGGCTCTCGCTCTCATCTCTTTGGCGACGCTGATGAACTTCCCCAACCCACTTAACGCCATGCAGATCCTGTGGATCAACATCATCATGGACGGGCCTCCCGCTCAGAGGTACAGGGGCATCATGGGAGAATCATTTGCACCTGCAACCTGGGGTTTTACCCCTGTAGCTAAGAAATATCAGATGATGGGTGTTGTCTAAATGTCTAAAACTCTTCACATTATGTCACAGATCAGAATTAAATAATAAAACCTGATGTCTTTATTCTGCTGGTGCCAGTTTTAGGGAAACCAGTTACTTTTGTCAGAGCTGAGTTTGACGGTTTCTGGATTCAGAAGCAGCTGCAGATTTAAAGGGGAATCCTGCCTTTGCTCTTCTGTCTGTGATCAGGAATAATCTTTTAATCCTGAAGCTTTGATGCTTCAATAACCTGCGATGCTGTTTAGCGCTGACAGAAGGTGTGTGTGACTCTTTCTGCTGCTAGTTTGGGCGTGGAGCCTGTGGACCAGGACGTGATCAGAAAACCTCCCCGTAACGTGAGAGACAGCATCCTCACCCGCAGCCTGATCGTCAAGGTGCTGCTGTCGGCGCTCATCATCGTCTGTGGGACCCTGTTTGTCTTCTGGAGAGAGGTGTGTTCTTCTCCACATGCTGAGTACTGGTCCAGTCTAAGAACACACACACACCTGTCTGCCACACCTGTCTGCCACACCTGTCTGCCACACCTGTCTGCCACACCTGTCTGCCACACCTGTCTGCCACACCTGTCTGCCACACCTGTCTGCCACACCTGCTTTCTAATTGTAAACTGGTGTGAACTGGACGTTTCAAGCGGTGGACAGATGTTTCAGACAGACAGCTGGAAGAAGAAAGTAAAGAGTCACAGTTCAGGTTTAATGTGAATGTAAAATCAGCAGCCTCGTCTTTTTAAACACGTGTCAGTGTGAAGTGCAGGTAAATCATAACGCTGGACTGAATCCAAACTCTTGGACTTGATGTTTCATGAACGTCCATGTGAGAAGCAGATGGACACGTCACGACTTAATAAATCGTTGAACTGTATCTGTGGTTTGCAGTTGCAGGACAACATGATCACTCCCCGAGACACCACCATGACCTTCACCTGCTTCGTCTTTTTCGACATGTTCAACGCTCTGAGCTCCCGGTCTCAGGTAACACACACACACACACACACACACACTCACTCCTGACAGTGTGTCTCACCTGTGCGTGTCCTCAGCCTGGGTTTGTAATGTGTCATTTCTGCTGCAACGGTTTGATGTTGTCAGTCTGACAGGAAGCTGCGGCAGGTAACTGATCATTAAACAGGAAATTAGTAATAATTAGGTCAATGATCCTGAAAATCCCATCGAATCAGTGTTTTTTCACTGAACATTTTCAGTCCATTTCTATTTGATAGAAACGGACTGAAGGCTGTTCTCACTCTGATACTCAAACTACATGACGACAGTAATGGGAATAATACGAGCAGTGATCAGCCTGTATGTGACGTCTCTCAGACTCGGATGGTGCATGAGATGGGGCTGTGCAGCAACAGGACGTTCTGTTACGCCGTCCTCGCCTCCATCATGGGGCAGCTCCTCGTCATCTACTTCCCTCCGCTGCAGAACATCTTCCAGACCGAGAGCCTCAGCATCTTCGGTGAGTCTCAAAGGAAGCAGGGCCTGCGGGGCTGAGCTCGGAGCCTCGCTCCTGTTCGCTGCTCGTGTGGTGGTAGTATTTTCTGTAGTATGATGTAGTACTGACAGTATTTTCTGCAGTACACTGTGTAGTACTTCCTGCAGTGTGGTCTGGGATGCAGCCTCAGTCTGCTGTTTGTGTCGTGCAGACCTGCTGTTCCTGGTCGGCCTCACGTCCTCGGTCTGCATGGTGTCGGAGGCCATTAAACTGGTGGAGCGGTGGAGGGGAGGTCAGAAGGGCCCACCTACCGACTACTTCCACGAGGTATGACCCCCCCCTCACACACGCTGTCCAGGCCGAAGGACTCGGACGTCGTGAGGAAGAGGAGCAGGATGAAGGTGATGGGTGATGGGAGTTTGATGGGTTGTAGGATCTCACTACTGGTGGCAGTGACTAACTGAGGCTTTCAGGACTTGTGCGGTTTTCCTGTAAGATTCCCACATGAGAGGGGAACTCTGGTCTGGGACTGGAGGGACTGGCTCCTGGAGGGACTGGCTCCCAGAGGGGGCGAGTTAGCAGACTGGACTGATTTAACTGGGAGGACACGGTGGCTTCTGGGAGCTCTGAGCACATGCTCAGGGTCTTTACCAGCAGCATCGATCCCATTCAGGTCGTGCCGTCCCCGCACTCGGCCTGATGTAGGTTCCTGCAGCTTTGGGGAAACTTCCACGGACCGACTTCTCCT
Source organism: Mastacembelus armatus (assembly GCF_900324485.2). Taxonomy (NCBI): domain Eukaryota; kingdom Metazoa; phylum Chordata; class Actinopteri; order Synbranchiformes; family Mastacembelidae; genus Mastacembelus; species Mastacembelus armatus. Next base: position 25,132,441 of record NC_046648.1, read on the forward strand.
TCCTGCTGGGAACAGGCTCGTTGTTTAGGATCTACTGTAAGATAATCCTCTGAAGAATCAAAGTCTAGAGACATGTGCAATTCTTTGTGTTTTCTTCTCATTTTTTAATTCTGTCGTTTAGAAGTCGACCACTGTTGAGCTTTTCATGGGCGACTTGTTTAAATTCCTCTGTAGGTGGGTTTGAAGGTGGCAGCGTAACGGTACAACAGAAATTCACTTTTGATTTTGTGTCAGTGCGGCTAGGAAATAAAATGTTTAATTTATTTTGATAAAATTAAACTTTGAGTTCTGTTAAAAATTAAAGGCAGCAGCTGCTGATTCAGTGTGTGTGTTACTGAGTCCAGATCCCATCCAGAGACCAACAGCACCAATGAATGTGTGTGAATCCAGAACCTGGTTCAGCTTATGGGTCTGTGCCGTAGACCTCCATTGTTGTCCAAAAACTATTAAACACCCAGCAGGGAGCCACACCGCTGACCTGGCTCACATGGTTCTTCCTCACCAACAATGGGAGGCCCGTCTGTTTCCAAAAACCAGATCCAGACGCTGCTGTGAGAAGCTGGAACCAGAGCAGAGACCAGTCGACTGTAAGAAGTGGAGCTGGTTTTTGGAAAAAGATCCACATTTTGAGCCTTAATGTCATCAAGCTGGATGGACACTTTGCAGTCAAACCCTCCTGGTTATTTGAGTCTGATTTACATTTTTCAAATGACACCTGAGGTTCAGCACAGACACCAAAGAAATATTATTATTCACAACATCATTTAAACAAAAAACATTTTTATTTGACAAGAGAATCCAGAGTTCACAAAGACCTACAGTTTTTTTTAATTCATTTTTTTAAAATAAAATGAAATATTTGTGACTATTAAACAGGATAATGCCTTTTCATATAACTGTCATTTATTATTTGACACATCCGGGTCTAGTTTCAGACCATTGCTGCGTCTGTTGCACATTAAAATTAAAAATCCTCAGTATTATGTCATAAAGTGACGTTTTCCACAGTAAATGTTCCACAGTTTTTTTCATTTTTACAACATAGTTTCACAAACTTTCAGTCTACAAAGTCGGTGTATCTCATTAAAACCAGTTGAGAGAAGGTTCTGGAGCTGTGAGCAGAGACCAAAGGTTTGTTTTGATGAGATACTCTGGTTTTATGAAACAACGAGAGTTTTGGGACAAAATAAAGTGAAAGACTATGTGAGAAAAACTTTATAACATGAAAGATGTTTTTCATTAAGACAGAAAATGGTTCCTAAGGTCCAATCCCACCGTGTCCTTCGGTTCTCTGCACCCGACACATGCGGAATAACGGCACCTGGTCTCTACAGGTTCAGTCCAGGGTTTTGTGACCACACACTGAAAAACTTTTGTTGTCAAAGATTTTCTGCTGAGTTTATGCAAATCTCCCAGCAAGTGAATGTGGAAGCACTTTTGTAAAAGTGAAGAACGGTTTTCAGTCAGAAGCCAATTTTCCACACATGGGACCAAAACAGCTGACTGGGCGGATCCATGTGACTTTGTGTTTACACGTCTGTTTGTTTGTTGTTTACCAGAACCACAGCAACTGACGAGGACAGTGTTGGGTCCTTGTACACTGACATGAGTAAATATGGGCTTCAGGCTCAGACCTTCATGTGGGGAACAAACTGTGATTGAATAGTTAATAAAATCTGCACTATGGTTTCTGAAAAATGGTGCCGTCAGTGATTCTGTAGCCCTGTTGCAAATACATAAGGACAAACTGGACCAGAACCACAAGACGCCAAAGGTTTTTCTCTGTCCGGATCAAGCTGTACCGTTAAATCTCCACCCTGTGGGCTGATTTCTGTTTGGTTCTCAGTCCTACACGCTGGTTTATGGAATAGGAGCTTTCAGCTGTACAGCTGTCAAATTTACCCTCTTGCTGCTCTGCTGAGTCTGAGAGAACCCGACAACAGTGTGGACTTCAGGGCCCAGGTGCAGATGCTTCAGTAACACTGCTTCTCATCCGGTGCCTTAGAGGAGTCCCCTGTGGCTTTCATTGTCCCCAGAGGAAAGAACCTTTACGGTTTCATTTATTTTAGGACCAATCAGCCCAAACATTTAATATTCATATTATCGCTGATCAAATGTCTTTTATCTAATCAGGTTTTACTTCCTCCCCTCCACCTTCTTCAGTGTGAAGAAGTCGTGGTGCTTTCTGGGAAATGTATTTTGCTTGGTGTTTTTATTTTATCTATGTTTTGGGCTCTAAATGTTAAAGCATTGGGAAAGAGGAAGCTCCCTTCACTCTGCCGCTGTTTCCAAAATAAAATCCTGTGTGTGTCACGCTGTGCTGTGGCTGCTGATTAGGACCAGTCTCTGGTGGAAACGTCACCTTTAATGTGTATTTCATTAATTAATAAAAGACGATTGTGTTTTACAACATTCTGCCCTTCATTCTTCAACCGACGTGCACAGTGGACACATGCACACGTACAACTAAAAAAACCTGTGTGTGTGTGTGTGTGTGTGTGTGTCTGTGTGTGAGTGAGAGAGAGAGACAAACTTCATGTTTGTCTAAATTGTCTGACTCTTTATTTCCTGTTTTATCTGCCTGAGATTAAAGTTGTATGAAGTTTTTTATTCATTTTTCTTAGAAACATCAGATTTCACAATAAAACACAATAAAAACTTTCCTTATGTGCATTTCATCAATCCTACAAATGAGTTTAAGCTAAAATACTACAGTAAATATTTTAATACTTTTTCTGTATTTCTTCAATATTTTTTCCAACTTTCAGGATTTTCATTCATTTGAATTAAAATTTAAAAACTTGAATTAAATCTTAATCTCTTAAAGTGAAATATTTTTTTTAAAGTGCTGCTTTAAATACAAGTTGAGCTTCAGGCTCCTCCTGATCCAGGACGTAGGATCTGCTAGTTCAGAGGTGGTCCCGGCCCCTGCACTCCTCTTTGCGGGCCAGTTCTGGATTCTTGCACCTGTTGATTCTTTCCTTGGTTCTGTAGCGGGTTTTCATCGACAGCAGGTCATCATGCTGTAGATCCTCCTGCACTCTGACCATGCTCTTTATCTCAGTCTCAGTCTCCTCGTCCAGGATGAACAGCTGCTGCAGGCTGGCGGTCAGGTCACCTAGAGGCTTCCGCCGAGCAGCCGTCGCCTTCTGGCTCCGTGAGGACGTCGACAGCTTCTGGCTGTGAAGGCGGAGGATGACGGACAGCAGCTTGTGGTACTGCTTCACACTGGACTGACTGCTCCTCAGAAAGGCCTTCAGTCTTCCTCCCGTCCTCATCATGTGGACCAGCTGATGGACCACCGTCCCCTCATACAGCCTGGACAGCAACAGACAGACGCCAATAAGGTATGAAAGTCTTACTTTCTGATCTATGCAGCCCTAGACAGAGACGATAGTTACAGGATGGTCTGGTTGTGATTTTAGTTCCAGAGCTGTACCTGGACCTGAGATTAGGTTATTTGGGTTTGGGTGACCTTTGACACCCCCATATCCTTCAGCCATTTCTGCTGTTTATCAAGGTCAGTGGAGTTTATATGACATTAATAAAGGATAAGTCCTGCTTCGTACTTCGAGCAGTAGGATCATCAAACCCCTTCACTTTGCCTCTCCCTGCTATTAAAACAATGTAACGGCTCAGTATCTGCACATGCATGAAAATGATTCATTGATCGAAAAACTGTTGGCCAAGTACTGAGGAACAGAACGGGTCTACACAGAATCATGACGAGCCAGATAAGACCTAAACCTCGGTACCACTGATCCCTGACCCAACAGTGAAGAACATCATGGCTGTGTGTCCAGGGCATACTGAGGAGTTTACAGTCGTACCGAGCGATCTGTGGTTCTGGCAGAGGGAAGCCGAGCAGCTGGTTCAGATGGATGCTGTCCTTCAGGCACACCTGCCACTGGTTGAAGGTGTGAGCCACAGACCCGTCCACCTTTCCTTTATACTGTGTCTTCTGAGCCTGCAAAGCTGTACCGCAAATCACAAGAACCATGAGCAACTGCTGCATTTCCTGTCTCCTGCAGCAAACAACACTTTCTCGAGCTGCCCCTGAACTGCAGCCCCAGGGTATGTTTGTGTTGGTTACCTGCTCGGTGTCTCAGTGTGTCTTCGTTACTCAGTCCCAGCAGCAGCGCCTTCAGCAGCGTCTGGGCTGGAGGAGGCTGAGCTCTCTGCAGCCAGTAGCAGGTGACGGCCACCGGGAGGCGCAGCTGAGGCGGCAGGTGGATCAGAGAGGCCTCCGTCACCCCCAGTGCCTCCAGCAACACCTGCAGACGCTCAGAGTGCTCTGCCTGGGGCCAGATCCAGCATGAAGAAGGGTTAGTGTGCATAATCACAATAATTCATTGAACCTACATAAAGAATCTAAGAAGGATTCGGGGCAGGCTGTGTTGTTGTTGGCTGTTTGCTGTAATAGGTGATCGCTTGGTGTTTTAAAGTTGAATAGATCAGATAATTGTAGCTCAGAGTTGGTGTGAAGGCTCCTGCTTACACAGGGTTTGAGAGGCTGCTGCCCTCAAGAGGATTTTGTTCAAATAAGGGTCACGAAATAAATAAAGACAGCAGTGGTGATGCCCAGTCAAAGCTCTGCAGTTCCTGCTCGTGTTGTGAGCCTAAGTCGATGGGGGTCATCTGCACAACAAACCCTGAAAGATTCACCTTATCCAGCGAGCTGAGAACCAGCTGCTGAGTGACGACAACCTTTGGGACCTTGATGATTTTTAGCTGGAGGCCCACTCTGTCTGTCTCCTCCACATGACGGGCCCCCCCCCCTGCCCAGCAGCAGCCCGTACATCAGCTGGCGGAGTGGCCTGGAGGTCAGGCAGGCGCTGGGCATGTCGTCTTTGTCCACAGGGAAGCTGAGGCTCATCCTCTGCAGCAGCAGCACATCCAGGACGTCTGCAGTCAGTCGGGCCTGCGTCAGAGGCTGCAGCATCCAGTCTGGGACCAGTCCCACCACCTGCAGGACAGAAAAACAGAGTACATTAACTCCAGTACTGTACCTCAGGCCTGTACTACCTCTGGGCGTCAGGTTTAGTGACTGTAATAACTTTTATTTTTAAATAGTGCTGATGCTTTAAATCAGACCTCCACCCAAACACTGTTTTTCTTGTGGATTCATTCATTTGGTTAATCACCACACACTCCTTTCTAAGTCACCCTGCTAACAGCAGGTCCATGGTTATTTAGCTTCCTAGCTGCTGATGGTTAATGATCTGGTCTGTGCTTCTACAAACACTATTTTCTAAGGATGCACAGGTACATTTGCTCTGCTGCTCCCTGGACAATAATGAAGTCACATACTCTCCAAAGAACTTCAAGAGTAAAAGATTTTATTACGTCGTCCACTGCTGGGAAAGGAGGTGCTATGTGGTGGAGGAAGAACGTGTTCAGGGAGCTGGAAGGTACCCGGTACTCCTCCATCCCCAGAGCCAAGCCTTCCAGCACCTCCACCTTTTTCTTCTCACTCAGTTCTCCCATCAGCCCCAGCGCAGCCTGCAGGGCCTGCTCAGGCTGCTGGAAGTTCCTCAGCCAGCACAGCAGCCCCTCCAGTCGGCCGGTTCTCTCACTGCCTGCCGGGGCAAACTGGGTCCAGCTGATGAACGAGCCTGTCCACTGCAGTTTCACGTAGTCGTTGCCAGCCAAGGCTGCGAAGGTGGGCAGCAGCTGGCGCTGGATGTTGAAGAAGATGCAGAAGCTGGAGGTGTTGTAGCTCTTACAGGGAATGTATCTCTGCGAGCCGTTCTGCTTCACGTCCTTCCACCTGAAATGAGAGATGGGCAGCAACCCGGCTGGGAGCTCGAAGATGTAGAAATCGCTGTCGTTGGAAAGCACCGGGCACTGCCACTTAATGGCCAGGGCGGCAATCTCCTGGTCGGCCTCGCTATAGCACTGAGCCACTGGGACCCCAAGCCGGACCAGCGTCTGTTTGAACACCATCTTGGCCAGCAGGGGCAGGATGTGCTTCTTCGTGCCCTCCGCTGCTGCTTGATGGGCTTTCTTGATCAGTTGCTCGGCTCTTAGGGTTAGAGTTTGAACCTTCTTGTCAGTGTAGTCAGAGCCTCCATCCAGCACCACGTACGGCGTGATCCCGCAGCCTGTCATGGCTGTGACGAACTTCTCAATCAGGTCCTCAAAGGCAGCATACTGACCACCATGATTCTCATCCAGACCTGACCAAGGAGCCAAAGGAAACACAGCAACCACCACATTACTAATCAGCATTCACACCCTGCCTGCATGTGGCCAAACCTGAACCTGCTGCATTACTGGACCTGTGTAGCAGTCTTGGACTGTCCATAACAACCACTGTATGTGAGATTTGGGGAACTCAAAGGGCCCCAGCAGCAGACCACCTGAGGTCAAAGACAGTCTTAAAGGTGGCCTTTTGCCTTGGACAAACAAGTCTTGGTCTTGCTCAGGTCAGTTGGTCCAGATGTGGGGGGTACTGCAGGACCGCTGACCTCCTGAGGACTTTTTTTGCATCCTTTTTGTGGGTTCAGGCTGCTCGAAGTTTTGGCAAATATCATTTACAGGCAGCAGCCGGAGAGTTTCAGTTTTATTTCCCAGTAATCCTGAACATCACCTGATCTAATTCAGATTTATAGCCATGTGTGGTGTGTCAGTCCAGCACTTGGCTTCAGAATAAAAAACTCTCAACAGCTACTGGGTGACTTGCCCTGAACTTGCAGCTAAGATGCCAGTTTGGTACCAACATTTGAGAACTGTCAACCTTGACCAGAACTTTCTCCAGAAGTACAGTAATGACTGGGATCAGTTTTGACCAGAACCACAATAACCAGGACCCCTACCATAAACCTGCCCCGTGTAATAACATCTGGCTACGGCCAGCACAGGATGAACTGTGAGGACTCAGAGCTGCACCTGAGCCTGGGCCCTTTTTGTCTGACAGGGAGTGGCAGGAACAGTCACCATGCAGGCATGCAATGCAAAGCACCGAAAGGTGGAGCAGTGTACTTAAATAGGAGGGTCAGAGAAACCGGTATGTGTGTACACCTTCCCTCAGTACACGAACACTGTACACTGTAATAAATGTATATGGACATTGTGACAGCTTCTTAGGACATTTGTGAGGAGACCACGGGTGTTTTACCTTCAGTCATTATCTGTTTATACAACAGTCCACAATAAATCCGCAGACTAACTCCAGCTGTCAGGACTACAGGTGTTTCTCTGCAGTAGATACTGTATTATAGCAGTAGGGTCTGAAATACAATTCTGCAGTAAAGATACTAGGGTACCTGAATTGAAGTACAGCAGGTACAGCAGGTTGCAGCCGTCGACCACCAGTCGGCTCCTCATGAACCGGACGTCGCGGTAGATCTGCCCGTAGGTCTCCAGCAGAGTGGCCAAGCCCTGAACGCCCATCTCGGGTCTGAGTGCGCTGAGGAGTCGCGGCTCCGACTCTTAAAGCGCGTCTGACGCTCCGTTTCGGTTTCCTTAGGTTTCGCTTTCCCAACATCAGCAGCGGTCACGGTCCCTGCGGGTCATCGGCAGGTTCCTGCAGGGACCGGACTGGTTTTCCCAACAGGAGGAAAATGTTCCAGTATGAAGCTGCCAACGTGACACTTTGTTTATTTCCGGGAATTTAAACCAGTTTGATTTTTCACAGTTTCTGTTCTCACGTTTTTATTACTCAGGTCACTTTTTCACAGCGTCAGTACCACGAACTGATACTAAGACCTTTACTGCAGTACCAGTAGGAATACTACGGGGTCCCTCAACATGTCACTGCAGTACCAGTAGGAATACTACGGGGTCCCTCAACATGTCACTGCAGTACCAGTAGGAATACTACGATGTTAACTACCTTATATACTTCTAATCTGAAGTACTTTATATACCGCTGGGTAGCTGACGTTAACTGCCTTATATACTTCTAATTTGAAGTACTTTATATACCGCTGGGTAGCTGACGTTAACTACCTTATATACTTCTAATCTGAAGTACTTTATATACCGCTGGGTAGCTGACGTTAACTGCCTTATATACTTCTAATTTGAAGTACTTTATATACTGCTGGGTAGCTGACGTCAACTACCTTATATACTTCTAATCTGAAGTACTTTATATACCGCTGGGTAGCTGACGTTAACTGCCTTATATACTTCTAATTTGAAGTACTTTATATACTGCTGGGTAGCTGACGTCAACTACCTTATATACTTCTAATCTGAAGTACTTTATATACCGCTGGGTAGCTGACGTTAACTACCTTATATACTTCTAATCTGAAGTACTTTATATACCGCTGGGTAGCTGACGTTAACTGCCTTATATACAGTAGTTTACAGTGTGTATAAATATATATATATTATTTAAATATAGTAAGAAATGTGATTTAAACTGTGTTAACAGTGTGACTGTTGCTGTAATCATGTGTTTTTTATTGTTTATTTCCAATGTTGTTTATAAAAATTAGGCGCGTGTCTGTGCAACATGAGAGGCGACACAAGGACAGCAACGGCGCATGCGCCATCTAGGTGTCTCTACTGGAGTAAACGCCACAGAAGAAGAAGCAGGAAGTCCGTCTGCACGAAGACCGAAGCAGCACCGCGTCCATCCCCCGGTATGACCACCGTGCGTGTACCGAGGACCCGCTGCTTCCTCCGGCAGCTGCTCTCCGCCCCCCCCGTCGCCATGCACAGACACTACAGCCTGGAAGTCTCCGCTCCGCTGCTCCGGACTCAGGGCTACGTCGACGGCCGCTGGGTCTCCGCAGCCTCGGTGTTCCCCGTACTGGACCCGGCCACCGGGCAGGAGATAGCCCGGGTGTCGGACTGTGGACCCGCGGAGGCCAAGCAGGCTGTGGACGCTGCGTACAAGGCGTTTCAGTCCTGGAAGCAGTACACCGCCAAGGTGGGCTATTTCTCTTTTTCTATAACCGTACTCCGTTGGAAAAACTGAGAAATTAACACGAATCTTGTCCAGCTGCTTAAGAAAAGCGCATCAACAACTTAACACGCTGCGTTTTGTTAACAGTTTGGTCCAGACTTTAATTCGGCTAAAGCACAAACACCAAGAAACAAATAGTTCAGTTCCTGGTGGGACACATATGCTGCAGGTTTTTGGGGGAAGCTAGTATAGTAGGTGGACGAGCACAGGGCTCCAGACTGGTTGCACAGGTGCACCCATATTTTTATTTGGGTGCAGCCACATTGTTCTGCAGCACAGGTATGAAACTGAAATACATGAACAAAACTTTAAAGGTCCAACATTTGAAGTGCCCGACCAAACGATGACATAATCCCTTTGAGTCCCATCAGTGCTAAAGTTCTTGTTTCAGCAGGCCCCTCGTCTGTAAGGACCCCAGCCACCTGGGCTCAGACTTTTCTGGCTTTTCTTCTCTCAGATTATTTGAGGTCCAGTGAAAAGAGGCTCTTCTGAAATATTGTATGAGACGTTAATAGTAGGTGGTCACACCTGGCTGCGTTATCACAGTATCTGTGTCATGGTGCTGATCACTGGTCCTGTTTTTGCTCGTTTGTTTGGTTCCCTCTGGATCCCAGGGGCCATGTAAAATCATCTTTTCCCTGTGTATAAACACTCACGTGTGCCACCCCACTAAAACCTGCTGGCTCGGAGTCTGTCTCAGCAGTGGGTAGGGCAGGGATACTTGGAAACCCAGCAGGACAGTAACCCTGGAGGACCAGGGGTGTCTAGAGTGTAGATGGCCTTAGGGGTACCACTACAACCAAGGAAAAATTGTAGTGGCACTCGACAGACTCGTACCCCTTTACGACCAACACCAACTAAGTGCTAGTTCAGAGATGGTTCAGCTTGCAAACTCTAAGAACCGGTTTGTTTTTCCACAGACCATTTAGCTCCAAACCAGACAGCAGCCACATCCTGTTCCGCTGGTTCCACCCATCACCCTAACCTCTTTACAACCAATTTTCAGTTTGCATTGATTAGACCAGAGGGTGTTGACACGTGGAAGTTGGAGTTAGTACATGATTCCACAGTCGCAGTGTCGTATCGGGACACATGTGCTCATATGACTCATATTTGAGTTGAACACACAGATCTGGTGTTTTCTGACTGGACTTCACTACAGGTCACTGTGGTTTTTACAGTTAAAGAGTTTTTATTTCAGAGTCAACAGAAATGAAAATGTTTGAACACATTATTTAACATCATGAATCCAGGTCTGCAGCCTGTGTTCTGGCGTCACGCTGCATTTCTGTGTCATGTTTGCTGTGAAATGCCACAGTCCAGACCAGCTCGAAGGGAAGCAGCTGGAAACACAAGCGAAAAGCAGCAATAACACTGGCCCTTTTTCACTCTTTGATTGATAAGTGATTGATAAGTGACTGATAAGTGATTGGCTGTGTTGTCCTGCAGGAGCGGAGCGTCCTGCTGAGGAAATGGTTCGAGCTGCTGACGCTGCACAGAGACGACCTCGCTAAACTGATCACCCTCGAGTCTGTGAGTAAAAGCAAATGACGAAAAAACAAAACCAAATGTGGCTGACGTGGTTAGAAAAACACCAATGTCTGAACAGTGGATCCCAGACCTGGAGACCAGCAGCACTGGCACCTAAGTTCTGTACAGGATTCCAGTTTGGGTCAGAAGACACACAGAGCTGATGTGGTTCTGCACAGATCTAAATAGCATCTGTCGTTTTGTTTAAAGATTTAAAAGAGGAGTTTGTTTTTACACTGAACCTCAACCCTCTAAGGTTTATACTCTGAGACGTCATTTAATTGTGGACATGCAACTAACAAATATCTATTTTCACCGATCAACCTTCTGATTAATTTTCTGGATTAATCAATTTAGCCAAAGTGTCAGAAAACAGTGAAAATGGACCAGTTTTTATCCTCATGATCCTCGGTGAGGACAGACCCAGACCAGAAGTGCCCTAATGGCATTACTAACAGACCTGATCCAGGTAATCCGCCTCATATTCAGAGAGGGTAAAGAAACATATGGACTGCCCTAATCAATACTTGTCTACATACTTTTGGCCATGTTCAGATTTTCATTGATCTGGTTTATGGTGAATGTTTATCCTGTTTTCATGTGAAGCAGCAGTTTGAGAGGATTCATGCGACTGTTCTCGTGCTGCCTGTGGACATTAGTCTGACTTCCTGTTTCCTGTTCTCAGGCCTCTGTTGAGAAAGACACTGGGACATGGCAGGAATAAATATTCACACTGGCTGTGTGTGTGTTGCAGGGTAAACCCATGCGGGAGTCTCTCGGGGAGATGGCGTACTCGGCCTCCTTCCTGGAGTGGTTTTCAGAGGAGGCTCGGCGAGTTTACGGCGACATCGTCCCCTCACCTGCCAAAGATAGAAAGATTTTCCTGCTCAAACAGCCGGTGGGCGTCTCCACCATCATCACCCCGGTGAGCAGCCTCGATGGCGTCTTTGTTTTTAGTCTGCAGCTGCAGGGTCTTCCAGAAACCGGGTTTGAAGGTAAACAGAGCTGGTTAAAAGAGCCAGATACTGTGGGAACCAGCTGCTGCAAACCAAAGCAGCTGGAAACCACTAGTCAGGTTTTTTCTTCAGGTGAACTAAAGATGTTAAACTTGTTTTATTGTAACGGTTTGAATAAACGTTGCTGGGATGTTTCACAGTGGAACTTTCCCAGCGCCATGATCACCAGGAAGGTTGGAGCTGCTCTGGCCGCCGGCTGCACCGTGGTGGTTAAACCAGCAGAGGACACGCCGCTGTCGGCGCTCGCTCTGGCTGAGGTCAGTGCACCGACACACAGAGCAGATACTGGATTCATTAAGATGATCAGCTGGCTCCAGTTTTCTGGAGCTGGTTTTGGCAAAATAACAGACAGAAAATCTCTGGCCAGTTCTATCTAGTCAGGCTCTGGTTAAACTTTGTCTGAGTGTATCACACATCGTATAAACTCTATGTGTTGGTCAGAGCATCAGTATAACTTAGAACCCCTGATCGTTACAACCTGCTGTTTTCTCTGTGAACTGGATTTAATCAGTGTTTTGCTGAATTGTGGGTTTGGGGTTTTAACGTAACGTTGACTTCCTCTGCGGTCGTGCAGCTGGCCGAGCAGGCGGGGATCCCAGGGGGCGTGTTTAACGTCGTTCCGTGCTCCAGAGAGAAGACGCCGTCAGTGGGGGCGGTTCTCTGCACCGACCCCCTGGTGGCCAAAATCTCCTTTACTGGCTCCACCGCCACAGGCAAGGTTAGACCTGAAGGGTTTCCCAGGCCAGTCTTCTCTGGGCTTTGTTCTCATGGATTCTTATAGTGTTTCAGTTTAAAATCAGCATTTAGCTCAGTCTGGTCCAGGTCCAAATGCTTTAAACTGTCGCAGGTCATATCAGAGAAGACATCAGTTTTTATCTTAGGTTGTCAGAAGAAACACAAAGATGCTGTCATACAGGTTTCTGTGGGTGTGGATCTGAGCTGACAGGTAAAGTCCATCGTGTCCTGTCAGGTGCTGCTGAAACTGGCTGCTGACACGGTGAAGAAGACCTCCATGGAGCTGGGGGGTCACGCCCCCTTCATCGTGTTCGACAGCGCCGACGTCGACAAGGCCGTGGCCGGAGCCATGGTGTCCAAGTTCAGGAACTCTGGGCAGGTGAGTTTGTTGTTGTTCTGACTGAACTACTTTAATGTCTCTAGTGTCAGACAGGAGGCAGAGACTTAGTCTGTGTGGACGGTCTGTATATGAACATGATTCTAACGTAACGTAGAATCATATCAAACTAAAGATAGAAACTATACTTGTCCACAGTCCTGACGTCTCTGCACAATGACACCAAATAAAAGTAGTAAATGAAAAATATATTTAGAGGCTGAAGAAACAGACATTCCAGTGGATGCCGACGTACCATCTTGTCCTGTGCTGTGTTGCTGCACTGATGTTGAAGCATCATCACATTAAAGTACTTCCTGTCTCTTATTCCTGTAGACGTGCGTGTGCTCAAACCGCTTTCTGGTTCAGAGCGGCATCTACGATCGCTTTGTGGAGAAGCTGGGCCAAGCGATGGACGCTGAGCTCCACGTGGGTCACGGCTCGGAGCCCGACACCACCCAGGGGCCGCTCATCAACACCAGGGCTGCAGAGAAGGTAAACTCCTCTGAATGGAGGACTGCTGATGGGGCAGGAAGGCCAGGAAGCTCTGGGCTGGTGGTGTTTCTAACACACCAAAACCCTCTGTCTGCCAGGTGGTCCAGCAGATATCAGACGCTGTGTCTCTGGGAGCGAAGGTGCTGAAGGGTGGCAAACGTCTGCACGGGTCCTTCATGGAGCCGACTCTGATGCGCGACGTCACCACAGACATGCTGTGTACGAAGGAGGAAACCTTCGGCCCCCTGGTGCCCGTCATCAGGTCTGTGCCCACAGCAGTGTTGACTTGATGGGTGTAGCCAACATGGCAGCTCAGGAGGAACCTACAGGTTAACGCTGATAAAATATCAAACTTCAGAAGGTTAAGGTGATGTCAACAGATCATAGTGTGAAACACAGGCCCTGAAAACAGCTGAATGTGTCTTCAGTCTGAAACATTCACGTGTGAAGTTTCTTTATCAAAAGGCTGAGCTGTGTACACGCCAGAAGACTGGCTGGACCAATCAGAAGTGGTTTCTCATGTTTGCAGGTTCAACACGGAGGAAGAGGCTGTGGCCGTCGCTAACGCGTCTGACGTCGGGCTGGCAGGTGAGACAGATACAGGTAGACGGAGACATGAGGATCAAAGTGAGCAGTTAGGCTCAGAAGGTCAGACTGAACCTGAGAGTCCCCCTCAGTCGATCGCCCCCTGGTGGCTGGTTGCAGAGTTGGTCATAAGCCACATAGGGCTGTGTTGTTTATGGACTAGCTCGAGTCTAACCCACCTTAAAAACTAGACTGTAACTCAGGCTGCTTTTACCTTAGGTGGCTGTTAGCTCAGTGTGCCACAGGGTCAGTTAGTCCTCGTCCTCCTTTAGTGGTAATCGTACCTGTAATAAGTCTAAGGTTCTGGTAGCATTAGCATTAGGGGCCACTGAGCAGCCGGGAGGACGAGGAGACATCTAATGCTGTTTGCAGCTGCTGGCTAAGGATAAATGTGAAGTGAATGTAAATACTGGAGGAGTGACAGCGACTTTACTGAGCCAGATGTTTCATTTAAAGTAAACTCTGGGTGAGCTGGTGAGGAGCTGCTCCTGATCCATCTCCTGTTTCCTCAGGATGATGTTTAGTTTAGTGAATCTCTCTCATGAGCCTCACTGAACCTCCTCAGAACGTCTCAGGTTCTTGCACTTCTTTAAAAATAATATTGAGATGTTTTATAACTTATCAGTCAAACACATTTGTAATGTAATGAAGTAAAAAGTATAGTACTTTCCTCTGAAGTGCAGTTGAAGTATGAAGTATCAGTCAAGTCAAGTAGCTCAGATTTCTGAAGTTCTACTCCTGCTGTTAGTTTTTAGCTCTGATCTGCTGTTTCTGTCCTCAGGCTACTTCTACTCGCAGGACGTGAGTCAGATCTGGCGGGTGGCGGAGGCGTTGGAGGTCGGAATGGTTGGAGTCAACGAGGGCATGTTGTCCACGGTGGAGGCCTCGTTCGGTGGCATCAAACAGTCTGGGCTGGGCCGCGAGGGCTCCAAGTACGGTGTTGACGAGTATCTGGAGGTGAAGTACATGTGCTTTGGAGGCCTCAGACTGTGAACCAGGACGGAGCCACACCCCAACCAGCGGTACCACACTCGTATAAATACACTGATGATTAAAGGTGGTTAGAACCAATAACCTGGTAGGGTTAGTGTCGCCCTGTGAATCCACTTGAACATGTACAGGTAGTGCAGGACGGTTTGTAATGCTGCTACTGAAAATCTATGTTTTGTTGTAGAAATCTGGTCCAAGCACAAATCAGGGGTTTTGCTGTGATCTGGCATTTATGGGTGTGTTGGGTTATCTAATGTGAATGTTAGGAAGAACAGTTCTGAACCTAGAATTAATTAGCAGCACAAAGAAGTACCTTTAAAAGACGTCATTAGTTATTGTAACATAGAGTTTAAGAAGTACCTCGGTACTGGTTTTAATGTTGGCCAGGGTTTGTTTCAAACCTCCACCAGAAAAGCCCAGGAATCAGTTTTGTTACCTGAAAACAGTAAATCCATCCCAGCTGCCAGTCCAATAAGTGCCATGTAGGTTGTTACAGTCGTGACTCATTTTTGACGTTTAATAATCGAGCTGACGTTCTGATTAACGAAGGTCAGGTCTGGTCTTCGTCCGACTTTTAGCTAGTTCAGCTCGTCTGACGTGTGCCAGGGTTTTGGACACGTGTCTTGGTGTTATCCTGTACTTGTCTCTTTATATGTAATGAAGCGTTATTCCATGTGTGTCAACATTAGGAGAACAGAGAACATTGATGGGAGATAAAGATCCTAAACAAATAAAAACTTGGTAGTTGTGTACTTTGCCATTGGGAGACTGATCCGTTACCTCTACGACGTGAATATCTCAGTATTGCAGGTACTAGTCTAGTACAGGTCTAGCTCAGAGCTGGATCTCATCATACTGATACAACAGAGTTGTAATCAATGTGCAGCTTGGCTATGCAAATTAAAAGTAATAATTTAGTTATTTTCTTAAGCCCCGTTGTTGATATGAGAATAAAGACCACAGACTGGATCAGACCCGACGGTTGTTGTTGGATTTGTACAGATCATGTGTCTAATACAAAGTCTAACTGCTCTGTTCTGTTAATGTTTGGAAAGTCTTACTTTTTACTTCTCATAGATGTTAATAGGAAATTAAAGTTGAAATGATAATATTCTATGTTGTGATTGAGTCTTTTCTCATGCGAACAAAATGTTGTCCTGTGATTTACAAGCTCTGTTCACACGAGGTTCATAGCTTCCATCATATCGCCCATCGAGGGGGGGCAGCCGGGGGCAGGAGCCAGGGGGTCGTCAGTCTAGATCCATCCCTCGTTCTATAAGAGTTGATATAAAACTTAGGTTTAGTCGTGTGTGGTAGATATAAACTTTCAAATCTGTCTCTTTCTTGCTAGGCTAGCAGGTCCCCTTTGCCTGGACCGGATCTTTAGGTTATGACTTAATCTTTCTTTTGTCTAATTGTTTGTAGGTGCTTTAAATTAGCTTTTAGCTTTTAGCAGTGAGGTGTTTCCCCCTGCTGCCAGTCTTGGTGCTGAGCTAGGCCAAGCCTCACTTTGTACTAGAGATGAAGCTAGACTTCTGTGGGAAGTCAGTCCCCAGAACATTAGTCCTTGTCTTTAGAGCCTTTAATAAAAGTCTGCGTCTCAACCCTGAACAATGGACACAGGTTGCAGAATTAGTCCCGTTCCAAGTGTCCTTCAAAGCTTTATTTGCTAAAACGTGGATGTGATGTGTCTTCCTGGCTTTAAGTCCTTGAAAGTTTGAGTTTAACCCTGAATGGGACAGTAGTTTGTTTTCCTGACCACACAGCTCAGGCATTCTGGGTAAAGAAGCCCTATGCCCCTCCCTGCCACTTTAAGCTGCCAGTGCAAATATCAGCAGGTCAGTAATCCTGTCATCCGAAGGTGTTTCCATTGTGGGCGGTCTGACCGCTGATCCGGTTCCTACTGCGCACCGGTCGGTCACGGTTGAAGATGGTGTCCTGGTCGCTGTCTAGCTCCGACTCCGACATCATGAGGCTGGAGTTGTGCTCGGTGCTCCGGTGTTTGAGACCTGCCCAAAGAACGAAACAGGCCAGATGCTTTTACCTTTACGGGGCATTAGAGAAGATTCAGCTCACTCACCTGCTGCTGTCCGGGTGATGGAGGTAAGAGAGAGGGGTAAGAGAGTGAGAGGGGGGGCAGAGAGGGGGTAAGAGACAGAGGGGGTGAGAGAGAGGGGAAGAGGTTGAAAGGCGGTAAGAGAGAGAGGGCAGCGGAGGTAGAAAGGGGTGGGGGGGGCAGAGAGGGGTAAGAGACAGAGGGGGTGAGAGAGAGGGGAAGAGGTTGAAAGGCGGTAAGAGAGAGAGGGCAGCGGAGGTAGAAAGGGGTGGGGGGGGGCAGAGAGGGGTAAGAGACAGGGGGTGGAGGGTATAAAGGGGCAAGATAGAGAAGGGGCTGAGGTTGGGGGGGGGGCAAGATAGAGGGCAGCGGAGGTAGAAAGGGGTAAGAGAGAGGGGGCTGAGGTAGAGCTGGTTTTGCAGCTGTTGTTTAAAGCGACTCACTGAATTTGGGTCGGAGCTCCAGCCTCTCCTGGTCGTCCATGTTGTCCAGGATGGTGTACTTGGTTTTCTTCCTCACCTTGGTCTGTCTCGTCCTAAACACAGAGTTCACAGGTCAAACAGCAGCTGTTGACACGCTGATCTGGAATCAGTGCGAAAACAGACCCTCACCTCCTGCAACAGCAGATGAAGGTCCAGCCGACGGACAGGATGAAGACCATGAGCACAAAGCTGGTCAGGATGACGTACAGCACCCTCCACTCTGACGGGAAGAGCAGAGCGAGGCCAGTTACCAGCTAACCAGCAGTGATCACAGGAAAATAGACCTGACCCACATTTACTGAAAGAACAGATTCCTTTTCAATTTCATTAAAGTATTTTTAATTTATGTCTGTCATTCAGCTGCACTTATCTAAGTGCTGTAAACACAAGTCCAGTCAAAGAGCGTCCGCCCTCTGTTGCTTTGTTCAGCCCTAAAGTAACTTATTAACAGCCAACATGGAGGACATTGTCTTAACTTGGCGTGAAACTAATATTTAATCAGCTCAGCTCTTTGTTAG
This sequence comes from Mastacembelus armatus, assembly GCF_900324485.2. Lineage (NCBI taxonomy): Eukaryota > Metazoa > Chordata > Actinopteri > Synbranchiformes > Mastacembelidae > Mastacembelus > Mastacembelus armatus. Next base: position 25,150,147 of record NC_046648.1, read on the forward strand.
GAAACATGTCAGTCATTACCACAGTTGCTCTCTCCGTCGCCAAGATATCGACGAATCAGGTTCTCTGTCCAGAAAGGGTCACAGGTGCACTCTTTGGTGATGGGATCACACTGACCGTGGCCTGAACAGCGGAGCAGACACACTGGGACAAGAAAAGACGTTCAGCGTGTTGGCGTCACCGTTAGCATGTGGTCATGGTAAATGAATCTGTAACCAACTAGTCGCTTTCTAAGCAAAAATGCCAAATATGATATTTAGATGTGAATATTTGCTTGAAGATACCTCTGGTTCTTTACAGACACAAACTAACGTTCATTCCAGGCTTATGAAAAGAAGTCCGTCAAATCAGCCTTTCTCATCTTCTTAAGGACTATGCTGTTATAAAAACCAGCAACAGGAAGTTGTGGATGACACGCCTGTAGCTCCACAGTTTGTGTGAGGTCGACATTTCACCTGTAGGAACTCACCGACGGTGTCGACTCTCAGGACTCTGAACAGCAGATAGTCTCTCTTCTCTCCGACCAGCTGGTTCCTCAGCATGCCGACTAATCTGGAGCCAGACAGAGGCCCCGAGGGGCCCTGCACCAAGAACCGCAACACCGTGCTGCTCAAACAAAAACAGAAAGGGAAACATCACTGAAGCAGTCAGACAATTACTAGGTTAGCCAGTCAGTAAAGTGAGTTAATCAGTTTGTTTACCAATAAATCATTCAGTAAATCCAGATAACTAAACAATTAACCAGTAAATAACCAGTCAACCATTCAATGCATCTGTCTGGTAAACCAGTTATTTAGTAAACCACTCAGTCAATAAACCAGTCTGTTAACCATTAAACCAACCAGTAAAAGCAGCTGGTACCTGAGGTGCGAGTGTCCCTGCAGCGCTCGGACCTGGACGTCCCTGTCGAGGACATGTAGCAGAGCGGCGAGCTGTCGCACCACCGTGTCCCTCTGAGCCACGCTGACCTGAGACACCGACACCAGCAGCTCCAGCTCCAGCTCCTCCTGACCTCCGGGCTCTATGGAGACACAGGAGGGACAAACTTCTCTGCTGGGAACTTTGTCATGTCAACATACAGACAAAGCAGAAATGTCTGTTCTTGTCTGACCTGGGCGGACCTCCACGGTGGCCGTGGCGGTGCTGGAGTGCCCCTGGGCGTCGGTCACTCTCAGCTGGAACAGGTAAGTGCCCTCGACCAGGTTGGCCAGGTACAGAGAGGCCTGAGCGTGGGAGCCGTACAGCACGTCCTGCAGACAGGGGTGAAAATCTGCAGCTCGGGTCCCTGCAGCTTTGGCTCAAATTTCTAATCACAACATTTAGCTGCCAAACAGCTAAACACAGATGTTTGGCAGATGGTGTTGATGGAACAGTTCATTTTGAAGGTTTTGTGACAGCTACTGTTTGGACAAATGCATATTGAGGTTTCAGTATTATGGTTTCAAGAAATGAGCCAAAGCTGTTGAGAAAAACAAAAAACATCCAATTTGTTCTTTCTTGGTTTGTACTCTGACATAATCTGAACAAATCTACTCTGATAGATTCCTGATGCCAATGTGACCCAGTGAAGTCCAATCTGATGTTATCTGGTTAACCTACTGGATCAGAATTTGTGTGTTGGTGGTGTGTACTGACCCCAGCAGCAGGACTCTGGCTATCTCGGACCCACAGGTAGTGGACCTCGGTCTGGTCTCCGTCAGTGATGGAGCCTCTGAGGACCAGAGAGTTGTTGGGCAGAGTGAGAGTATGGCTGCCGCTGGCGTGAGCGACCGGAGGAAGACTTCCTGCTGCAGGAGGAAGGACAAGAACGTTTGATGGTTACGCTGCATTTTATTTGATTCAGGTTTGGCTTCAAATGTAGTGAAGTCCAAGGATGAAGTAGCACAAAATGGAAATACACAAGTACAGTACAAATACCTCAGCATTGGACTTCAGTACTAGAGTAAATGTACTGAGTTACTTTATGTTGTGGATCATAAAATACACTGAATTAACTATGAAACCTTCTTTTGTGCCATGAGCTATTGGGTGTACTGACAACTATCACTGATGTTAATTTCTACATTATATATTGTATTATATATTATGTTGTAATTACGGGATAGGAAGTTATAAAAGTTAGATAATGTTGACTTTTTTTTTTTAAATGCAGTGCACCCCCGTGTCCCTGAGCCTAAATCTAATGCCCATATAAAACATACTATCGGTCTTCTCACCCTTCTGGACCCTGACAGTCAGGGAGGCGCTGTCTGTTGCCCCCTCCTGGTCAGACACTGTCAGAGTGAAGGTGTAGCGCCCCACCCGCAGACCTGTCACTGTGGCCACAGCCTGGTCCGCCCCCTCCAGCTTCAGTCCTGGAGGACCACTAGGAAAAAAGTCTTTAAATTTAATCAGCTTTCAATCTTTATCAAGTCATTTCATACTTTGAACCTTCATTTTAAACAGGCATAAACGGAGACAGGACACTGGCTTTATCGTTAATTCAATCACAGCTGTGGAGTTAAAGTGACCAAACTCTTCCCACCTGATGGCGTCCCAGTGGTAGCTGACGATACCGCGATCGTCAGTGCTGCCGTTGCCATTGAGCAACAGGCTGCTCACCGGGAGAAACAACTTCCTGTCAGGACCAACGACTGCCACTGGACCACGGTTTGACACTCTGTCCTCAGATACTAAAGGAGTGGAAAAGGAAGTGGCTCTTTTAAAATACTTTAAAAAACAACTGGATGGGATTTGGGCTCAGTCTAAAACAGTGCAGTCACCAGTTGCAGCAGATGGTGTGATCGTGGTTGGAGAGCTGGTGCTGGGAGATGAGACAGTGGTGGGGTCAAAGGTCACACTTGGTGCTGCAGGTCTGCTGGTGGTCATTGCAGCTCCAGTTACAGACTGCAGCATTGTTACTGTGACTATGCAAGAGAACATCGAGTGAACTTACTATACTATGGAGTGAAAAATATTCAGAATTATCTCATGAAATATATGCTTTTGAAAAGTCTTAGTGTAATAGGCAGTGAAAATTATGTCTTAGTATAGCATGGGGTGAAAATTATGCCTTAGTATAGCATGGGGTGAAAATTATGTCTTAGTATACCATGGGGTGAAAATTATGTCTTAGTATACCATGGGGTGAAAATTATGTCTTAGTATAGCATGGGGTGAAAATTATGTCTTAGTATAGCATGGGGTGAAAATTATGTCTTAGTATAGCATGGGGTGAAAATTATGTCTTAGTATACCATGGGGTGAAAATTATGTCTTAGTATAGCATGGGTGAAAATTATGTCTTAGTATAGCATGGGGTGAAAATTATGTCTTAGTATAGCATGGGGTGAAATTATGTCTTAGTATAGCATGGGGTGAAAATTATGTCTTAGTATACCATGGGGTGAAAATTATGTCTTAGTATAGCATGGGGTGAAAATTATGTCTTAGTATAGCATGGGGTGAAAATTATGTCTTAGTATAGCATGGGTGAAAATTATGTCTTAGTATAGCATGGGGTGAAAATTATGTCTTAGTATACCATGGGGTGAAAATTATGCCTTAGTATAGCATGGGTGAAAATTATGTCTTAGTATAGCATGGGGTGAAAATTTGTCTAGTATAGCATGGGGTGAAAATTATGCCTTAGTATAGCATGGGGTGAAAATTATGTCTTAGTATAGCATGGGGTGAAAATTATGTCTTAGTATAGCATGGGGTGAAAATTATGTCTTAGTATAGCATGGGGTGAAATTATGCTTAGTATAGCATGGGGTGAAAATTATGTCTTAGTATAGCATGGGGTGAAAATTATGCCTTAGTATAGCATGGGGTGAAAATTATGTCTTAGTATAGCATGGGTGAAAATTATGTCTTAGTATAGCATGGGGTGAAAATTATGTCTTAGTATAGCATGGGGTGAAAATTATGTCTTAGTATAGCATGGGTGAAAATTATGTCTTAGTATAGCATGGGGTGAAAATTATGTCTTAGTATAGCATGGGGTGAAAATTATGTCTTAGTATAGCATGGGGTTGAAATTATGTCTTAGTATAGCATGGGGTGAATATGTCTTAGTATACCATGGGTGAAAATTATGTCTTAGTATAGCATGGGGTGAAAATTATGTCTTAGTATACCATGGGTGAAAATTATGTCTTAGTATACCATGGGTGAAAATTATGTCTTAGTATACCATGGGGTGAAAATTATGTCTTAGTATACCATGGGTGAAAATTATGTCTTAGTATACCATGGGTGAAAATTATGTCTTAGTATACCATGGGTGAAAATTATGTCTTAGTATAGCATGGGGTGAAAATTATGTCTTAGTATAGCATGGGGTGAAAATTATGTCTTAGTATAGCATGGGTGAAAATTAGGTATGCTTAGTATATACCATGGTGAAAATTATGTCTTAGTATAGCATGGGTGAAAATATGTCTTAGTATACCATGGGTGAAAATTATTCTTAGTATACCATGGGTGAGAAAGTGATGTCTTAGTATAGGCATGGGGTGAAAATTATTATCATGGGATGTCTTAGTTATACATGTGGTGAAAATTATGTCTGAGTAGTACCATGGGGTGAAAAATTATGTCTTAGTATACCATGGGTGAAAAAATTATGTCTTAGTATACCATGGGTGAAAATTATGTCTTAGTATAGCATGGGTGAAAATTATGTCTTAGTATAGCATGGGGTGAAATTATGTCTTAGTATAGCATGGGGTGAAATTATGTCTTAGTATACCATGGGGTGAAAATTATGTCTTAGTATAGCATGGGGTGAAAATTATGTCTTAGTATAGCATGGGGTGAAAATTATGTCTTAGTATAGCATGGGTGAAAATTATGTTTTAACATAGCATGGGTGAAAATTATGTCTTAGTATAGCATGGGGTGAAAATAATGTTTTAACATAGCATGGGGTGAAAATAATGTTTTAACATAGCATGGGTGAAAATTATGTCTTAGTATAGCATGGGGTGAAAATTATGTCTTAGTATAGCATGGGGTGAAAATTATGTCTTAGTATAGCATGGGGTGAAAATTATGTCTTAGTATAGCATGGGTGAAAATTATGTCTTAGTATAGCATGGGTGAAAATTATGTCTTAGTATAAGCATGGGTGAAAATTATGTCTTAGTATAGCATGGGGTGAAAATTATGTCTTAGTATACCATGGGGTGAAAATTATGTCTTAGTATAGCATGGGTGAAAATTATGTCTTAGTATAGCATGGTTGAAAATTATGTCTTAGTATAGCATGGGTGTGAACATTATGTCTTAGTATAGCATGGGGTGAAAATTATGTCTTAGTATAGCATGGGTGAAAATTATGTCTTAGTATAGCATGGGGTGAAATTATGTCTTAGTATAGCATGGGGTGAAATTATGTCTTAGTATAAGCATGGGTGAAAATTATGTCTTAGTATAGCATGGGGTGAAAATATGTCTTAGTATAGCATGGGGTGAAATTATGTCTTAGTATAGCATGGGGTGAAAATAATGTTTTAACATAGCATGGGGTGAAAATAATGTTTTAACATAGCATGGGTGAAAATTATGTCTTAGTATAGCATGGGGTGAAAATAATGTTTTAACATAGCATGGGGTGAAAATAATGTTTTAACATACCATGGGTGAAAATTATGTCTTAGTATAGCATGGGGTGAAAATTATGTCTTAGTATAGCATGGGGTGAAAATTATGTCTTAGTATAGCATGGGTGAAAATTATGTCTTAGTATAGCATGGGGTGAAAATTATGTCTTAGTATAGCATGGGGTGAAAATTATGTCTTAGTATAGCATGGGGTGAAAATTATGTCTTAGTATAAGCATGGGTGAAAATTATGTCTTAGTATAAGCATGGGTGAAAATTATGTCTTAGTATAGCATGGGGTGAAAATTATGTCTTAGTATAGCATGGGGTGAAAATTATGTCTTAGTATAGCATGGGGTGAAAATTATGTCTTAGTATAGCATGGGGTGAAAATTATGTCTTAGTATACCATGGGGTGAAAATTATGTCTTAGTATAGCATGGGTGAAAATTATGTTTTAACATAGCATGGGTGAAAATTATGTCTTAGTATAGCATGGGGTGAAAATTATGTCTTAGTATACCATGGGTGAAAATTATGTCTTAGTATACCATGGGTGAAAATTATGTCTTAGTATAGCATGGGTGAAAATTATGTCTTAGTATAGCATGGGGTGAAAATAATAGAAATGAATAGTGCGGGTTCAATACCAGGTGTGTATTCAGGTGACACAGTGGACCTCTGTATGGGGCCTCCCAGGGACACCATCAGGGCTGGAACTGCAGGTGAAGGACAGACTGAAATATTTCTGCAGGGGTTTCCATGGCGCCCAAAAGTGACACAGGAAGTAAACAAATGTAGAAGTAAACAAATGTGAAAATAAATAATTTGTTCATTTATTGTTACCTGTGTCACTTCAGGGCTCTGTAGTACTGTAGGACTGGCATTACTAAAAAAAAAAAAAAATCTACACAGAAATAGAGATGGGCTCGATCCAATCCTATATCTGTATTAGGTCCGATATCAATGTCATTTGGTAATCGGATGTTGAACGGTCATGGGCGATCCATTTACCAATCCATATTCCAGTCCGCAGCTTGTGCTGGACCATGAACCCACCGTAACCTAGAGCCGTCACTGATCCAGATTCCACTCCACTTCTTACCATAAACAATACTGCATTAAGATGTAGGACATGGTTTATTTTAGCTCAGTACCAACAACAATAATGACAGAATTAAATTAGAAAGCTCTGGAATCTGTATTGGTATGGTCGTGTATTGGTTGCAGATCTGAATAAGAACAAAAAAAATGTGGATCGGCCCATCTCTACACAGAGTGGTTTTTAAATGCGGTTGTCAATATGACGTCAGGTGTACCTGTCTGCACAGGTGTTTCAGCCGAGGTGGGAGCTGAAGTGCTTGAACGGTCCAGTTGGGTGGAGTCGGATGTTGGTTTCTGTGATGATGGTGTCAGTGGTGCAGACTCTGGACTTTGTGTTTTCATCTGTAAAAAAAGAAAAAGTGACAGTGAGACGTCGTTGAACTGTTTCTCTCTCCTGACATGCTGCAGGAAACGCAGCCAGACATTACAGTTAATGTGCTTCATGTATTCACAGTCACCGTATACAATTACTGCGACTTTTACCTTCCAGCTACTACACTTAACCCACTTAGTGTTCATTTTAGCAGCTGGCACAGTTCAAAGTCTCAGAGTTTCACCTTGTGACAGAATCTGCAGGGGCACTAACGATGCAGTAAACGTGCAAAACCTTATATCTGTACTTCAGTAAAGTACTTCAGTAATTGTACTTTGCAACTTTCCACCTGCTGCTAAATCACTTGTGTACTAAACATTCTGGACCAGCTCCTTCATCACTCACTGGTTTCTCTGCAGCAGCAGGTTCTGTTGGGGACCTGGTTCTGTCCTCGTCGCCCTGACTCTGGTTCCCCACAGTGGAGGCTTTGACCTGGGCCATGCTGCTACCTGTTGGCCCCTGTTCTGGACCATCATCTGCCTCCGACTGGTTAAACTCGTCTCTTCCCGTCAGCAAAGGTTGATCCATCATCTCTGGACCACCGCCCCAGCTCTCCTGTGGGTTCCCCTCTGAGTACTCGACATCCAGCATGCCAGGGTCGGAGAAGTCCTCCTGGGACCCGTCAAACAGGGCGAGATCCTTCAGAGCCTCCAGGTCCCCCGGGGCCTCTGAGGAGTGGGACAGGGGCCTCCAGCGCCCGCCGTATGGCTCTCCTCTCACCAGAGACTGCAGCACCAGCGTCTGTGGGGACGCCCTCCGCAGGAAGGCAAGGAACGAGTTGGCCCCGGGTCTCTGGCGGGGCCGGCAGTTTTCCCTCTGCTGGCAGCTCAGGACGTAGCAGCGGCCCTCGAAGAGCCAGGCCAGGTCATAACCCGGCAGGTCGCAACATGCTGCGATGCACTGCGGCAACGACGTCACACCGGGCACCCGCAGGATCCCGCTGCTCTCCACTGCCGGAGACACCACAGCCTCAGAGAAGGTCGCCCCCTGCCAGCACTGAGACGCCACTGCAGCTGCAACAACAGTGTACGAAAGAAACCAGTGACTTTACCTTCCATGTGCATGAAATCCAGAAAAAAGATATTTTACTGCGTTTGAAGGAAACTGAAATTGTTTTTTGTGTAGACTCATTTAGCCTGTACAAACAAAAAATGAGCAAAAGGCCTTAAAACCTCAAGAAAAGTCTTTTGAATTTAGTTTCACTGCATTTTAACACGTGATGACGATTAATGACAAGAATAAAGACGAACACACACAAACTGTGTCTGTACCTTCCACAGTGTGAAGCAGCAGCAGAAACATTGTCTCCCACATGTTCTCGAGGTCTGAGCTTCAGAAACAGGACAGAACATTTTTACATTCAGGCTCATCACACAACAGCTGATCGATTAATTGATTAATAAGGAAATGGACATTTAGCTGATTGGCTCTTTAACATATTGATCTGGTTCTGTTTGGTGTCAGCTCATTACTCACAGTTTAACAGTTCACCCTCTGAAACTCGTGTTTCTCAGTCTGTGTGTTGGTTTCAGCACCACGCGCAGCTGGACAGCGCCACCGGGAGCCCCGCCCAGCGCAGCACACGCGCCGCTTCGCGTCTGAAAACAAACGCACCTCCATCCCTCTGACACCGCAAAAATCAGCCGCATTTCAACATGTCGATACATTCAGTGTGAGAGTTTAACTGGCGTTATTGTGGCGAAGACGCCTCATTACGACGTCACAGGCCGTGCGCGTCACGACGCTCTTCTACGGACAACCCTTTAAACCAGACTCCCTTAAAAACGGTGGCAGTTAAAGGTTTCCTGGCTTCTGTGCGAAGATTCAGATGAGATATTATATTGATTCAATCAATTTCTGCATCTATTGCTCTCACGGTTAAAGTCGGCGTGAATGTATGACACACAAATGAACCACCCATAGAAAAATAACCAACTTTATGAGTAAGTCCCTTCGGCCTCCGCACCGGACTGCCCTCCGACAAACACTGGGCAGTGTGAGCTGGTTGTCAACTTGAAAATGTCTTGAAACGTGGTTAAGCTCGACACTTGGATGGAGACACCGATGTGTCGCATCACAAAGCACAGCCCAGAGACGGTCAGTCCCCTTCCGGCGGTTTCTAAATGGTCCTTGTTACTGGAGGAAAAAATCCTAAAATGTTTGTTTTTGTAAACGGAGCCTGGTGTGACTAGCGTCGGCTAACATCGCACACCTCAATAATAACCTGAAGTCCAACACAAACATCCAACACCGTTTGATTCCAGAATGAAACCAATCAACGCGATCGATCACCCGCCGTGTTTTCTGTTCAAACACCTCGAGGTAAACTCACCTGGCGGCCCTCGGCTTCCGACCCTGGTTCTGGAGACTGGGCCCAGTTGCTGCTCCTGCCAGGGACGGACTGGTGTCACTGGGTGGGGTTTAACTGGTTTCACGCTGGTGCTGAATTTGTGGCGAGATTTCCCGAACAGCGCCGAGAACTGCCGAAAATTAAACATCACACCTGCTCCCAACTTTCAAAATAAAGCGTCAAACGCCGAGAGATTTATTCTAAAAATAATTAAAATTAGCGTTAAAATTCATTCAAAGTGCGAAGGACCTTCATCTTCTTATCTTTATTTCTTCATATCTATGGTTGCTGCTGTTTCCTAGATTATCCAGCCGAATAGTGACCAGTTGTCCTGATTTATACACAAATTACTGCAGCTGTAAGATGTATTTAATTTTAAATATTAAAAGCGTTTCTCAGCTTTTATGAGGTCTGACATCATGACGATCAGGAAAAACTGGTTCAGCAAATTTCAAATAATTTCAAAAATAATAAACGAGCCAAAGAAAAACAGATAATCAGGCTCATCCTGTCTTTTATTTGTGTTTTCTTAAAAAAAAAAAACATTTACAAGTGAACTCACAGCCATATATAAATTACAACAGCAAACACAATGATCTCTTAAATACTCTCCTCTGACCTCTGACCTCAAACAATAAAACAAAGACAACTGAGCTGCAGCCCGGTGCATTAAAACAAACATCATGGTGCAGTTTTCGTTCTGGTGTCGAGTTTTCTTTCGCTCCTGCTGAAGTTTGACGTCCTTCACTCGTCAGCGGGCAAAAACTACACGGTCACTTTAAAGTAAACTTTCCTCTCCAACGGAAACTTCTTCAGGTTGAGCAGTTTTACGTAAAATGAGTTTGCAGAAACAGGTTCTGTAGTTTTTTTGGCTCTGGGGCCCTTGGCTGCAGCAGGGACTGACCCTGTGGCCTCTTTAGTTGCACACTGAGTATTTGGCATCACATCATCTCTAATTATTATTTCAGTTTAAGTCACTGTATCACATCATATAAAGCTCAGTGGCTTCAGCAGATGAAGTTTTAATCAATCATAAATTTGCTTATTAAACATAAGGTTCATTTCAGAGGTGATGTGGATCAGCATTAGATGAACCTGATCCATCTTCATCTGGTTTCTTTAAAGGGACACCTGTCGTCCCTGTAACTCTGGTTTTTACCGCCCTCTGGTGGCCAAATGTCTCACTGCAGTGATGTGGGTGTGGCCAATACACTGTGACATCACCACATTAAAGGCACAGTACACTACACTTCTGAGCACATTGTTCTAATTGGTTCATGCTTTGGTTTTTGGCTCGGAGGCCTTGATCTTTGTAAGTGCCAAATCTTGAGGCGTGTGGAGACGGGACTCGTTTTTGGTTCGAGACCACAAATAAATCTGAAGATTTGTCCACGTGGTTTGAAGATGCTTTGGCTCAGGTGACCGTAATGCCATAAGAAACTAAATTCAGTCTGAGACGACGTTAACGGCTCAGAGAGACGCTGCTGTTCGGCCTGATGGGTTTTTTTTGTTCGTATTTTTCGGAGCTCGTTTCACTAACACCGACTTGTTGTGTGACTCCTGCAGACACTGCAGCTTCTTGGATTTTGTGATTTACGGTGAGACCTCAGCGTCTCGAGGCCACAAATCAAAGCTGCTTCTTCTGTGGTCGACAGCGTGAATCTGCACGTCACTTCACCAAACAGTAACTGGATTCATCAACAAATAAAAGCTAATAAAACGACAAAACGCCCACGTGCAAGTTCCAAACGTTGCGACTTTTCCTGCTGCTGCCAAGGTGCCCTGGAGCCACGGCTCAGCGGACACGTTGCAGTCAGACCCTGGTCAGAGGGAACAAACTGAGCGTGCTCCACGACCGTTTAGGTAAACAACGGGATTTCGTCATTCAGAAACCCTTTGCCCGATTTTAGGAATAATACGATTTTTATTGGCGGGCCTGTCGAGCAGCACTGGACGAACTTCACTTCTTCACATTAGTGTGAATTTAAAAAAAGTCAAATGCAGGTTCTGGTTTTTCCTGAGGGGATTTGTATCACGTGTCTTTGCAGTAAATCACAGCTGCAGGTTTTGTCGCGGGTGATGAAGCAGACAGACAAAATGATCTCAACATGAATGGACGGTAATGCTAACATACATATCTGTCATTTTAAAAATCCTTCAGATCTCTAATATTATTTAACAACTATCTTACTGGACAGTTTTTGATCTCCAAAGCCTAAAAGCTACGACCCTGTTGAAGCGCTAGATGTTTGTGTGATTATTTTGTTGACCTTTTCCTTTAGACATGGAAAGTCCCTTTAAATCAGCTCAAGAGGAAACAACATTTAGCAGCTGAGAACATCGTAACTGCTGGATAGTGTCAAAGTGACAGAAGCACATCATCACATTAACTCTGGCTTTAACGAAGTAATGAAGTCATAAATAGCTCTTTACACTTTCTATGATACAGGTTTTACAGGATTAGACAGAGACCAGCAGTTAATGCAGGAATGTGGCGTCACTTTGAGGAGTCTTAAAAACAGAAGTTCAAATGTGACCAGCTGCTAAAACCCTTTTCCTGTTATCGCTGTAAAACGCTGATGCAGGACGGCCCATTGAGACGGTGCTGAAGGGGAGAAAATGGACACAAAACTAAAGTGTTTCTCAAAAAACAACAGCTTCACGTGGCTGAAGGTCCAGATCCAGATAGAGACGATGGGAGCTGAAAGGCAGCAGACTGCAGAATCCTTTAAAACCAGTCCAACAGACTGTCCTGATCCTAATGGGAGAGCTGGATTGGCACCACATGCATTTGACTTTGTGGAAAATTTCAGAGACAGACGGCCTGAATATCGACAACAGGAGGGGGCAAATCAGACCAGCTCCTAGTCCTCCTGTCCAACGTGGTACTGATGTGTTCAGTTCTAAGGACCAAAACGTTGGTTGGCCCCTGTGTTGGGACAGAATTACAACTGTTGGTAGTTTGACATGAAGACTCAGGGACAGTCTCAGCTTCTAGTTTCCCCAGGTGTTAATTAAATCTTCACATTCAGCTGTGGGAACATTGTCGATTTTCCAGAAGATGCCACCAAACAGCTGGAAACCACTTCTCTAGTAAAGACCTGACCCCAGTACACGCAAGCAGATGACACGTCTGCAGGAGTTGGTCTACTCTGGTGCTACTTTCTGGGTTTGGAGCGTTCTGTAAATGCTGGCACTACTTTTTATTCTTTCTGCTACTAAAACCTAAATGTGCTTCATGGTCTCACAGCTGAAGGTAAATCTGACATCCTGTTAAAACATCCCACTCTGTCCTCCAGAAGATCACTGTCCTCATCTGGCTGTGTATTTTAAAAACTGGCAAAACTAAAGTGCACACAGACGGAGCTGATCTCTCAGGACACGTACGAACTCGAGCTCTGAGCGTTTTCTCGCCTCATGTGCGGCTCACGGCTCAGCAGGCTCCAGTGTGTTTCAAAGACTTCTGTCGAGCTCGACTCCGTCTGCTGCCGCCGCCGGATCGACTTCCGGGGTCTTCAATGGAGACAAGGAGCAGCTGGATTCACACCGACAAGGCAAACGGGGGCGCAGAGGACGGGAAGGAACGCGAGGTTCCGGCATCCACCAGGAGGCAGCACACAGGTGAGGAGTAGAAGCAGGCGAAGGCAGCAGGCATCCTGGGTTTACCGTTTTCCCCCAGAGGGACGACTGCAGGCCCACGATCAGCATTCGAGAGGCGGGTGGAAGCTGCGTCTGCAGTCGATGGCTTTGGGGCTGGGAGGCTGAGCTCGCTTCTTTCGGAGCTCGTCGCGCCCCAGAGCCCCAGTGAGCCGAGAGTACGCCACCTTGTACTTCTTATCGAACGCAGCTGCGGGGAGAAGAGAAAAGGATCATGACCAAGTTTATTTTTGTAGTATTTCTCAAATAAAATCAATAAAATACTGTGAAAGAAGATCCAACTACAATACTTTGCTCAAAACAGGAAACAGAAACGGAAATAAAGTAAAAATACCTCAAATTAGACTTCAGGAGATCGTTCGCTACTTTTAACACGTTTGTATGATGATGCTCATGATGAATTTCAGAAACATCTTCCACACAGACGATGGTTGTGTCTGTGCTGGATGATCTGAGTCTGTGGCTTGTGCTAAAACGTTTATGATCAGCTGACCCTGTTCTATTGTGTGTTAGTGTGAGGAAACCACTGACGCTCAGTCTTACCGACGTGGTCTTTGCCCATAGCTGCCAGCGTGAGGAACAGGAACTCTCTGTACAAACTCCTGTCAAACACACACAAGTCACTCAATCAGCTTTAAGCTCAGTGTCCGTCCTGCTGGTCCTGAATCTGTACGTGTGAACTCACCTCTGTATCCTGGGGGATCCCGGCTGTTTGGCCAGCGTGTCCAGGAACAGGGTGATGGCTTTGTGCACCTCGTTCATGCCGACCCAGCGCAGCACCTCCTCCAGGAAGGACAGTGTGAACGGGTGGTTGTGTTTCCTCCAGCTGTAGCTTCTCATGGAGACGCCACCTGGTGGACGAGCAGCGACGGCATAAACAAACTGGAGGATATAACACTATGAAAATGTAAACCAGCTGAACGGGACTGTCACTGGTCTCCCCGAGTGTCAGAGCAGCTCAGCTGTGTCTTCGTCTTTTTCTTACTGTGGATCCTCCAGAGGACGTAGAGCGGGGGCCACAGGTCTGTGTCGGGGGTCAGGGTGTCCCACAGGAGCCTCACCCTCACCGCTGAGCCCTCCAACTGGGAAACGCACAACAACAAAGAAAAGCACATCACACACGTTTACGTCAACGGAAACAATAACTCAGCCACCACCAGCAGCAACAGGTTCAAAGAACAGGTTTGACTTTTCTCCACCAACAACAGACAAACAGTCGGCAAATGTTCAGGCAGGGGGACAGTGGACAGGCCCTGCAGCTCCTCAGTCACACTGTGTGGTACCTGTGTGAACTGGCTGACCAGTGGCGAGGCTCGGACCAGCTGCAGCAGGTTACTGGGCAGGCCGAGGCGCTGGAAGTACCACACCAGGTTCCAGAAGATGATGGAATGACTGTCCAGGAACTGAGGCTGAGCCAGCACCGCCTCCCCCTCGTTCTCCAGCAGACTCTCCAGCTCCTTCCTCAGAACCAGGGGACTCAGGTAGGCCACCGTCACTTGAGGAGCCCCTCCCACTGAGGAGCCCTGAGTGAGGGGGCAGAGACAGGAAGGAAGTCATAGTAAGGACAACTTTCCAAAATGTCCACAGAGAGGAGAGACTGTTAGTAAGGGCTTACTGTGGTGGTCCTGCTGTTCTCTGAGTAGCTGCTGGTCTCGGAGCTGGAGTCTTCGCTCAGACCGTTACACTGGTGCTGAGATGCTTCGTGGCCACTGGGCGGCCTCACAGCGCTCTCCACCTCATCCTCCACGTTCCAGCTGCTGGACAAAGAGGACCAAGACACACCAAATAACTGGAGACATTTCACTTTGGGACAACGTGGGTGACGACCACTAGGTGGCACCACTGTGGCTAAAAGGTTTCTCTCCCATGTACAAATCAAACAGATGAGCAGCTTTGGATCGACAAACTGTCCGTCTGACCAACCATCTGCAGTGCTGCTGCTGTTCTTTCCTCTACACCTGCATTACAGAACACACTGTTGTGGTTTCTGTTCCTCCCAGCCATGAGACCTGACCAGTGGATCTACTTTCAACCTCCCACATCAACACAAAGTCTGAACATAAGTGAACTATGTTTATCAGCAGGAATCAGAGTCCTGGACTGGGGCTGGGACTGTTCACAGGCTGGGTGTCTCAACAGTTACATCCTGGCTGACATGCACACACGTGGTCGTACCTGCTGACGGGCCCGAGGTCACAGATCTCAGCGTTGAGGAAGGGGACAAAGGAGGCGCAGCAGAACGGGCAGGACGAGTTCAGGTTGGAGTCGTCTGACGTCCAGCCCGCCATGATCTCCTCGTCGTAAACCAGAGAGTTACAGCTGCGACACAGGGAGCAGCTGGACATCAACACCTGGATGCACAAAGAGGGGACACACAAACTCAGGCCTCCTGTCGAACATCCTGGTTAACATCCGTCATCTCGTATTTTACACTCAGCACCTGCACGGTGTTTTTATTTATTCATGTGCTGCTCACTAGTATTTGTAGTTTTAATTTTAGATCTGTATAGATTCTAGATTGACCCAGCTGCTGTCAGGGCTCAGGTCACTTCCTGAAAACAACCCATTTACCTCAAGGCCCGCCCCTTCTTGATTGGCATCCCAGGACCTGCGCAGAGGGTACGCTGGGCTCGGCGTGTCCGTCAGGTCGAGGTCACTTCCTACAGACAACGAGCTCTGAGAGGAGACGAGGTTATTTTCACAGCAGAGAAGTAACAAATATTTATTTTAATCTTTGTGAGTCTGAATTCATTCACAGGTTCCACATTCTGTTTTTCAGGAGCTTTAAGGTTCCTCATTGTCAGCAGAACATAAAGGCTGCAGGAAGAAGCAACAGAACATTATTCAGGATTTGCATGACCAATTTGTAGTTTTGTGGGAATCCTACAAACATGTGGACTCTCGGTGTTTGACCGACCTGCAGGACGTAACACACAGTCTGACTCCAGCAGGCCTGAGGTTCTGACACACTGGGGTACACAAGCCTAGAGGCAAAAACTGCATTTCTGCAAATAACTGCAGTGTCTGAGTTTTTTTGCTTTAAAATCCTGGGACATGGTATGAAAAACAGCTGCAACCGTCTGCACCAATATTTCATGTTTATAGTTGACCTGCTTCCTGCTTTGTAATTACTGAACATTTATTTCTGTATATTCTTTTATTCATGACAGGACTCTTAAAGTCTAACCTCAGAGGTAGCGTTGACCAGCCTGTCCTTGGCTTTCAGCAGCGTTTCAGCCACTTGGGCTTTCCTCGACTGTCTCTGGTCAGACACTCTTCGTCCTATCCCTCCTCCTCCTCCTCCCGCCGGCCGCCGGTCGTCCATGCTGGCGGCTCGTCGCACCGACACTCGGTGCTTCGTTGGGGTGAGGAGCTGCTGGAGTTTCCCTGCCAGACCTCCTCTGCTCGGGGAAGAGACGTTGTTGTAGTTCTCGTCCACAGCCTTGTTTCTGCCGGCAGCGTCACGTGTTGCCACGGACCTGCAGGTCCAGAAGAAGAAAGACCTGAGTGCACATGGACCAGTGGGCTCTGCAGCCCAGTAACAGCAGGAGTTTGTTCTGTTAACCTGTCTGAGCCTGGGGGGCTCAGTAATCAGTTCTTGTTAAATCACTCCACTAATCTGACAAATATATGAACTCTGTATACAGGAAATGGTTCCACGGCCGTAGCTATAATTTGCATTTGTTACGCATCATAGCATTTAAAACAAATTAGACCGCTGCTGCAGTCCTACTGTACTCGATCAGCAGGTGTGTTTTTCCTAAAGGAACCATGTCCTCAGACAACAGGCTGCATTATTTATATCACACCTTTAAAAGAAAACCCAAATCAGGGTGTAAGAGAGTGACAAAACATAGGAAACCATAGTGAAATCAGGAAGAACATGCACAAAGCAGCGAACATTAGAACAAAGAACACTGAGTCAGGATCTGTTGATTAAATCATCCCACGTGGTTTTAGTCCACACTGACCTGCCGTCTCTCTCCGCGGGCTGACAGCTGCAATCCAGCTCCGACTCTGCACAGTCCCTGTAGAAGGTGGAGAGGCAGATCTGACTCCTCTGCACCACAACACCACTGGGGGGCGCTGGAGGAGGGGTGGAGCCGTCTCTGCGTCCCAGAGGGGGTTTACGGGAGATGGCTTCACCGCAGCCGTTGGTCCTGGCATTCTGGAGCATGGTGGTCTTACAGAGTTTGACCTCTGAGAGACGAGCGGGGCAGAAAGCAGAGAGGAGTTCAGACGCTGCTCAATAAAAACCTTTAGTCACAAACGAGGAGAGAACGAGGCTGGATTAACACGACAAAGACTAAGAATGAAATTCACGGTTGTAGTGACACATTGGCTTAAAGAACAAAAGTTGACCTTTGACACACGTCAATTATCAGTACCTAACAATCAGTGTCTGCTAATTATCAGTAACTATTGACTGAAATGCTAAAATGCTAAGATGCTAACTAAAAAGGCTAAATAACTATGCAACATTTATAGCCTAGCCTAAATGATAGTGAATCTGATCACCAGTGGAGTCTGGGTCCTGTATTATGGCAATAACTAGCTGGGAGGAATTTCCTTGTTTTTGAAGCGGCCGCCATCTTGAAAAGCTCATAAAGTTGCTTCAGTCACTCTGTTGACACAGGCAACTTTATATTACGAGGTTAGAAATGCATCATCTGTTCTGAGGATTTAGGTGATTTTACCAGAGGAGGCCAACATCATGAAGATCTCATCATTTTGTCAAAAAATGACTCAGGCCATTATTTTAAGAAGGTGAGGACATCTACACTACAGACTATAACGTCTGTCTGTGCCAGATGGAATGAAATCCCCTCCAGCTGTTTCTGGGGCGGACGACGGACCAGCAGCTGTGATGCAGGAGCCACGGCATCAACGAGTGGAAGTGAGGAAGAGGAGGGTGGCTGTGGAGTCAGCTCATTTCTTACTGTCGGTCGACGTCTTCATGCTGTTCAGACTGTTGCTCTTCACCAGCGGCCCGGTCAGAGACTCGTGACTGGAGCTTTCACTCAGACCGCTCCAACTGGCCTGACGAATCAGAGAGGAGTGGGGGCGGGGCCTCTGATCGGGCTCCACGGTCGCTTCTTTAAAAGAAACAAAAAAACATAAACAACAGACTGTATGACCCTATAACCACAACACTACAGCTCACAAATGCAAACAACGTGGCCCCTCAGGTAGAATCAACAATCCGACAGGTGGCTCAGACAGCGTGTGCACGATGTTCAGCAACATGTTGCTGCTGAAGGTTTATTTCTGGATATTTGACCTGCTGTTTAGAGTCTCACCTCCCCGTGACCCCACTGAGCCGCTCTTCTGCCGCCGTTTGATTGGCTGTCTGAACTGGGCCACAGCCAATAGGACGTTCCTCAGCTTGGCCCAGCGCAGACGCCCGCCCTGATTGGTGGAGGGCCACTTACTCTCCAGCACTGCCTGAGGACACAGACCGTCCGATCAAAAACACCGACCTCCTTATCAATACATCTGCACGTGTGTGTGTGTGTGCGTGTGTGTGTGTGTGTGAGCGCACCTTGTTGTAGTATCCGTAGGTGATGGTGTTGGGTGTGATTCCAGCCTTCTTCATTTCCAGCAGGACTCGAACTGCGAGGACGGGTTGACCGTACTGACCACACAGCTGCATCAGGATCCGGTAACACACCTGGATCAACACACACACACACACACACGTGCACAGTGACTTTCTATATAACAACACACACATTCACAGCGACTGTCCAGCAGCACCACATTGTGGGTTCTCACCTCGTCTGGCAGCACCACTTTGCGGTTCTCCATGTGTTTGAGGACGTCGTAGGCCGTGTGCAGGGCGCGGACCTTAGCGCTCTCAGCCCGAACAAACGTGGGCAGGTAGATGAACCACAGGCCATAACAGTGACCCAGCAGGCACTTAGACCACATGTCCGGGACCGCCGAGTACTTCTGAGCCCGTTTCTGGGCCAACTTAATCTCCTGGAGGGGTCGGAGGGTAAAAACATTTTATGTGTGTGTTGATTCCTGAAGAAAACAGCTGGACAAGGTTCAACCAAAAAGAAAATATGAAAATGAAGATGTAAGAAATAAAAAAAATAGATTTTTGAAGTTGAAGTGAGTTTTGAACAAACACTAACCAGTCTGATGTGATTCATACACAAGATTTCTTCTGCTCTAAAACTAGAGACACCTGTTGAAACCTGCAGCGTCTGAACAGTTTCATAATCTAAAACGTCTTATCCTCAACCGTCTTCTGATCAAAGCCGCAGCCAATCATCTTGTTTTGTAGGTTTAGGTAATCTGACCTGAGGTGTTTCATCAGACCGTGGGAATAGAAATGTGGTCGTTTGAGCAAAATATCTGAAATCATTCATTCACAATTTCACCTTCGGGTGTAGAAATCTGAAAATAACTTTACCACAGTCTGTGGCTGCTGAATATTGGATAAGCAGTGAAATATTGATACTGTGCATTAAAATGAGATGATTCAGTGTTAACTCTCTTCAATCACGGAAAACTGGGTCACAGTGGAAAACCACTCTGTCTGTAGAGGCACTATCAGACCCTTTCTCTCCTGGCACAAATTCTCCTTTTCCCACTTGAAAATCTGGATACCTGCTGGGAGCACTGGTGGATCTGCTAAAATCTGATCCACTTACTGAAAAAACTGAAACTGATCATTAAACTTCACACAGCAGTTAGAGTTTCACTTTTCCACTGGGTTCAATTTCTGGCCTCGACTTAACGACGAAACGACTTAAGAAGTTGAACACCTGCCGTGGACTGTGTTTACATGTCGTTCTACCTGTTTTGTTCGTCGGGGGGCGGGGCTGCTGGGGGCGCTGCCTTTAGCCGGGGCACGGAGCTGGTCCTGGGGTCTGTCGAAGAGCCCTGGCTTCAGGGTGGGGAAGGTCTCATAACTGGAAACATGAGACAAAAACAGCAGTGTCACAACAATGAGACATGAGGTGCTGTAGCTGAGGCTGAGTCCACAACCCAGGCCATCCCAGACCTGCAGACTGATCCATGTCTGTCAGGGACATGGACCAGGTGTGAACCCCCTGAGCTCCTAAACTGCCCCCATGCACAGACTGAACTGACATGTGAAGAACAACAACATCATCTGTGCTCAGTTTCCTCCAAAGCTGCTGGGTTCCCATATGTTCCTTCCAGTTTGGCTCCATCAGAAGCTTCTCCATAAATGTCCAACCAATGTGAAGCGTCCTGGTCTCTCCACTGCCCCCCCTCCTCCATCTTGATGCTTCCCACACTGAATGATGACGACAGGCGACATGTGCAGAAACGACCACATGGATTCTGATCTGACCGTTCTGAGGGCGCTCGCACACTCACACATCAGTTAGGGATCGGATCTAGGACCACATATGCAGGTGGACCTGATCTGGTTTGGTCTGTTCACACTGTGGGAACATCAGGTCTGGGAAACTGCAGCTGTGATGTGGACGCAGCCTTTGAGCCGTTAAGTGAAGCTGTACCTGTAGAGAGCAGGACACTCGGACCCGTCAGACTCCTGTGGTTCTTCAGGGGGCATGATGAAAACCGTGTGCTCTCCGCTGTGACTCTCATCCAGATCGACGAGCCTCACCTCCTCTGGCTTCTCCACATCCACCTGCAGACAAACATCAACACAAAACAATCACTGGAGGAGTAACAGACCGTTCTCTTGGCTTTGGCCTTCAGAAAAGTTCCCTTGCAGTCTCTCTACATTTCACGCAGCTCAGAACACCTTTTTCTACACAGAATCTTCTATTTAACATCGGAGCTGAACCATTTTATCTACTGGTAGATGAACGGAAAACAATTCTGATAAAAAGTAATTCAAGACACGGTTCTGACCTTTTGGACGCACTCGTCAAAGAACTCAAGGCAGGCGTGGCGGTCGCTGACGAAGGAACACTCCTCGATGAACTGAGTGAACATCTGAGTCCTGGTCATCTGGCTGTAAAACTTCTGCTGCGTTCGGTCGCGAGACTTCAGGAAACCTCCAGGACGAAGATGAAGAATGAAGTTTACATTATCTGCTGTTTTGATTTTCGGTGCTACAGACACATTTTGCTCAGCACCAACATGTATTTTCAGTCCTGACTCACCCTGCAGGTTGAAGAGGGAGCTGCAGTCAGTGGCCGTGTCTGATGGAGCCTGTGTGATCGGCAGCAGGAAGGTGCGGTACCCTCGCAGCAGGCAGCTCATGAAGCGCAGAAACGCCTCCTGGATCTCCAGCTCCAGCTGCTTCTGACGCCTGTAGATCTGATCGTAATCTGTCAGCAGGAACTCCAACGTCGCCTCCTCCTGGCCAGGAGTGCAAACTGCAGAGAGGAAAACTGACTGTATTTAAAATATTAACTGACTGTATTTAAAATATTCTTAAGACTTAGCACAGTCTGGTCCCTGAAGGTACCCAGATCCAGGCCCTGGTGTCTCTCAGCTATACTACCCCCCAGGACTCTCTGCTCCCTACAGCTCTTCTGTTGTTATTCCAGCTCCTCTACCCTGTGTTACCAAAATCCGCTCCCTCAATGAGCCCCCCCCTGCCACCAGGCCAAGGTCAGAAGAAACCAGTAGTGGTTTCCAACAGCAGCCATGGAGGAGTCTCTGCAGCTCAAACTGGGAACCAGTGGCTGCCAGAGCCAAGAGGCGGCGTTCTTTAGCACAGAGAGAGTGGGACAAAGAAAGACCAACAACCAGGGTTAACATGGGTTTGGCTTTTTCACATGGAGAGAGTTCAAAGCAGCCAAAGGACTCACACTGGATCCACATGGGGCCTTCTTCCTTTGGATGTGTTAGCATCTAAAGCTAACCTGTTGGTTTGGTAGCATTAGCCACCTAGCATGGTCCTGATTGGACCTTTGGATTAAATGGATCTGATGTGAATCTGGGAGGAACTGGAGCTTTGGGTCACGTTAGCAGGAACCAGAGCGTCTACTGGACTGACACATTTACTCCTCAGTCAGCTAACGCTAGCTTTGGACTGGACTCTTTGTCCCAACCAGACATCTGTAGTTCACGTCGTAGCTTCAGGAAACAGGATGGGATGGGAGGGGCAAAGAGCGGGGAGGCGGGGCTTATGGTGGGAGTTAGTTTGGGTCATTAGAGCCTCTAGAGGCCGAGGAGACATGAGGAGGAGCAGCTTTAATGTCAGTGTGTGCCAGGAACTTTTATATCCCTGTAAATCCTTCACTACACAGTGATTATGGGTTTGTGCAGCAGCCTCCACTGACAGGTCACAGTTAGAGTCAGTTATTATTATAATAATAAGCACATATCAACTTATAACATTACAGGGTGTTATAAATTATATATTATATGATAAATGATAAATGAAATGTTACTTTCAGTAACATAATAATAAAAACAAACAAACAGCTGAAACATGTTAAACATGAAACTGTCCAAGTGTGTGACCTTATTTTGAAAAGTGCTGCCTATTGACCACTCACTCTTCTCCAGGGTCTTGTGGAGGTTGGTGAGCGTGTTGAACAGAGTCTTGCCGTGCTTTCTGGGTAACGATCGCCATGACAACGGCTTCTTGTCCTCTGACCTGAGGCACGACAGAGAGACAGAGAGAGAGAGACAGAGAGAGAGACAGAGACAGAGAGAGAGAGAGAGAGACAGAGAGAGAGAGAGAGAGAGAGAGAGAGAGAGAGAGAGAGAGAGAGACAGAGAGAGAGAGAGAGAGAGAGAGAGAGAGAGAGAGAGAGAGAGAGAGAGAGAGAGAGAGAGAGAGAGAGAGAGAGAGAGAGAGAGAGAGAGAGAGAGAGAGAGAGAGAGAGAGAGAGACAGTGAGAGAGAGAGAGAGAGAGAGAGAGAGAGAGAGAGAGAGAGACAGAGACAGACAGAGAGAGAGAGAGAGAGAGACAGACAGAGAGAGAGAGAGACAGAGAGAGAGAGACAGAGAGAGAGACAGAGAGAGAGAGAGACAGACAGAGAGAGAGAGCGAGAGACAGAGAGAGAGAGACAGAGAGAGAGACAGTGAGAGAGACAGAGAGAGAGAGAGCAAGAGAGACGGAGAGAGACAGAAGACGAGAGAGATAGATGAGAGAGAGAGACAGACGAGAGACGAGAGAGAGAGAGAGCAGACGATGGAGAT